>NC_141992.1:35237919-35540949 GCF_049901715.1 Pseudonaja textilis | reverse complement strand
TTTGGCCATCAGCCGGCTCTGCAGCACGGGGTCTTGGAGGCCGAGGACGAGTCGGTCCCGAATCGCCTGGTCCAGGTCGGGGAATTCGCAGGGGCCTCCCAGGTTCCGCAGCTGGGCCACGAAGTCGCCGATGTTCTCGCCGTCGCGCTGGTCTCGGCGATAGAAGTCGTACCTGCGAATGAGGATGGGCACGGTGGGGGCGTAATGGCGGCGCAGGATGGGCTCGAGGTCAGCCCAGTCCATTTCCTTGACGTCGGTGGGCCTCGCCAGTGCCTTGGCCATTTTGAACACCGCGGCCCCGCAGTGTGTGAGGAATACTGCCCGTTTCCTCTGGCCGTTGGCATCCTTGAGGTTACTGCATTCCAGGAACATCTGGAAGCGGTCGATATAGGACTCCCAGTCTTTGGTTGCGGGGTCGAATGGAGCGGGCGGCAGGGTGCTGGCCATTTTGCTGGGCGCTGGTCACCGTTTGCCATGTGCTAGTTGTCCTCGCCTCACGATCCCATCCTCGTTGCCAGTGTTAGATCGGTGGATCGGGTCACAGAAGAGGCGAGACGCTTAAGTGAACATTCAGCTCTTTATTGTTGCTTCGGAATCAGGACAGGGAAAGTGTGCGAGCCGCTTGGCTTTATACAGCCGGCCGGCGGCTCGGCGGCCAATGGCAGCGCTTTGAATCTCCCACGATCGGCTCGGCCAATCGCGGTAGATTCTTAGCGCTCCAATCACGGGCGTTCAGTTAACCAATCAGGTTTCGGTCCGGGTGGACCAATCAGGGTGCGCGCCTTCAAGAATGCTAATACAGAACAGATAGGATGCTTTCTATCATAATCACATGATTTGAACCTATGTCCCAAATGCCCCTGCAGGGATCAGGGATAAACACGAATGATTTAATCCGAAAGCTGCCAATGCTTCTTTGAAGGAAGAGATGAGGCTTGAGGCCTTGAAAGTACTCCCTCCTTAAAAGGCCCTCTTTTTATCCATACTCAGGAATTATTGACTATCTCATCATTTGGGAGGAGAATGAGAAGTCAGCTATATTTATTCTAAAGGAAGAAGGTTTTCTAGGTGCTGTTAAGCTCGGATTTAGGCCTCTACGTGAAGTTACAATGACATTACTTGCATTGCAGAAGGCCTCTTCTGAACTCGGATACAAATATTGCATGCTTTATGGTCTTATTAAATCTTTCAGTGGCTTTTAGTGCCAATAATCATGGTATCATTTTGGAATACCTGTAAAAATTGGGGGCTGGGCATTGTTCTACAGTGGTTTCATAATTCTTTAGGGGATAGTCCCAGTCAAATGTTATAGGGAATATGAGGTCAACCTAGTAGCTATTCATTCAACGTCATAGGACAGTGTGGTTGTCCTTTCTTCCCTGTTGCTTAACATATACATGAAGAGATCATTGTTTGGTTCAGGGTGTGGTACCCACCAGTATGCTGATGATACCCGGCTGTACATCAGCACCCTAAGTAGGGCAGATAATATTGTGGAAGTCTTATCCTGGTCTGGGGCTCTGAGGGTCTGGATGGGATAATACACTGAGACTGAACCCAAACAAAATGGAAATGTTCTTTGTCCATAATAGTTACTGGTTCCTTCAGAGTTGTTTTTAAGGAGGAGACAATGACCCCAGGCAAGCATCTCTCTGTCTCTCTCTCTCTGGGTGAAAATTTGAAATCCTAATGGATTATTCTATAGACAAATATCTCTCTGGAGACTTTTCTATGCTCTGAAGAGCAGTAACTCTAAGAGTTTAATTTTACTATGGTATATCCGTAGACTACAGCAGGATGTTCTCCATGATGCTTTCTATGAAGACCATTTGGAAACTGCAGTTGGGGCAAAATACAGCAGCCAGCTTGCTGACTAGTACTGGTTGCCAACTACATATAACTCAGGTGTTCTGGATGATGCATTTAGCTATTAGTAAGTTTCCAGGAATCAGTCAAAGTGATGCCTTTGGCCTATAAGGCTCTAAATGGCCTAGCACATAAGGTACTCATGGAAGCATTTTCTCTTATCTGAATTAACCTATCCTATACAATTAGCCTGGGAGAAGATTCTATGTTAGGAGGGACTTCCCAAAATGCCTTATAGTATTGTTTTGGCAATGCATTACTACCAACCGCAAATGAGATATCAATAAAATCTTGTAGTTAGCCATTCCCCAATACTGTCCCAACTCTTGTCTTGTTATGATCTTGTATAAACAACACATTGAGGAGGACTTTTCCCCCTTTCCTTTTTGCATGTTCTATCTTATTTGAATTAATTTTAGGATCTGAGTCTCCACTTTTGGAATTCTGCTCTGAATTTTAGAAGGATTAACACTTTTATATTTAATAAAGCAGACTGATCAGTTGAAATATTTGTGAACAACAGAAGAGAAATGATGTACAGAATATAATTGCAGGAAGGTTTACATCTTAATTTAATGGACGGTTCACAATTTAGTGTTTAATTTGGGGAAAGATGAGGTCTGCATTGTATGGGGCAAAAAAGCAAGTACCTCGGCCCCAAAGCACAATCATGTGCATGACAAAAATTTACATTAAGCCAACCTTGGGATTTCCTGAACACTACAATTGTTGTAGATTCCTTCTATGAAATATTTGACAATTGGCACTTTGATGATGTCATAAAAAAGGGAAAAACACCAGCACAGCACAAGACAACTTAATTGGGTCAAGGATGAGATGAAGGCCAAATCTGGGTATGAACACAAAAGCAATGTTGCCAGAGCATATTTATGCCTTAGTTCAGGGGTCCCCAAACTTGGGAGCCATAGCTGGCTGGAGAATTCTGGGAGTTGAAGTCCACAAGTCTTAAAGTTGCCAAGTTTGGAGATCTCTGCCTTAGTTAGAAGTGAGTGGGGAAAGGCCTTGTAATCCATTGCTAGTTGAAATGATTGTGCTGCAGAATAGATTCTCAAAAATGAAGGTTAGAAGCATTTCCATAATCAGAATTAGCGTTTTTATGGTGTTCTACAGAAATGATCACATAGAGGAATCCTCCCCCATGCTTGAAAAGGGTCCTGGGATTTGAACTTGAATATATCTGGACACAGTAAGATTAGAAAAGGCTGACAAATCTGTGATGTCTTGAAGATGTTTTATTTTTGTTATGTGAGCACCTGAGTTGGTGAGCACTTTCATTTCACTTGAACTATATCTGCATGATACTCTAATACAATTTAATTATGCCAAATGTGCTTTTAACTGTAATTTACAATTCATCATTACTTTCAAACTATTGCAGCACTGTACTTTGCTCCCTGGAAAAAGCAATTACTGTTTCAAAGTATATCTAGATTCTCAGTCTTCTAGGTCATGTTTGTTCCAAAAGTGCTTTTTTGGGGAGGAAACTGGACTTTCTTGTTTTTTCTTTGAAGACATTTTGCTTCTCATCCAAGAAACTTCTTCAGCTCTGACTGACCATCCTGTCAAAGCTAAAGAAGCTTCTTGGATGAGAAGCAAAACATCTTCAGAGAAAAAACAAAGTCCAGTTGCCTCCTGAAAAAAACACTGTTAGGTGTTTACAAGCAGTACAATACTGAAAGTGTAGAAAGGCTTTTGATGTCAAAAATATGCAGAAGAATAAGGTCATGTGGTAGAAAAAGGAGGGACATTTTGTGCAGGCAACTAGAGGCTGAAGATCAGGTTTTGAAAAATAAGTTCAAATCAAGGACGGTCCAAGCATTTAACAGGCACTTGGGAGATACATGTGTGGGAGTGGAGAAGTACCTCATGCTTATGAACAGCAAATTCATACAAATCAAAGGCACAGATGAATACAAGGAAAGTGGTGTGGAACATTCTGTGTGAGGGCAAGAAAGCAGCCAATGTCGAAAGTGTATATGTCAGTCTTTAAATCAGTAGGTTTGCAGCAAAATTAATATGCATGATTTATGATCAAGCATTTATATTCTGGGTGTGCCAATCTGCAAACTAGTGGGTTGAGGCACATTTAAGGCAACCTGTCTTTCTGACTTGTCATTCCACTGTCCCAAACTTGCCTCTTTTACGTAAGCTGATCTCTTTGTTCCTGTTGGTGTAACAATAATAATGGATCAGCTCCATTTCTCACCACCAGATACATAGGACTGGTGATTCAATAACTTAGGCATGCAAGGTTTTTGTGACCTGTCTGAGGTCACGTAACAGAGTCATTAGAATGCCACTATTCAGCTTCTCAAACCACTAACTACCTACCTTTCAGTCTCTTTTGGCTGAGAAAGGAGAATGCTGAGGAAAAACATTGTGGTTCAGGTTAAATCTTGAAACTGAAGTATTTTGAGGATCAAAACATATATGATAGGAAAACCCATAATTGGATCTCCTGTTCATGTTATTTTTTAATGATATGATTCAAAACTGGGACAAAAGATTAAACGTTAAGTTCTTGTTGCTTTTTACTACATTGCTATTTACCATTCTTAGGAAAACATTAAGATCCTAATATTTCTGACTGGCTGGTCTTACTCATTATACTTAAAATAATGTGTTTTATTATTATTATTAATTAAATTTAACATAGCCACTCATTCCAATTTTTTTAGTCTTTTGCTAACCAAGAATTTAGGGTTTCTAAAACATGTTTTATGGTTCACCATGTTGTTCAATCTTGCCTTACTCAACAAACTATATGTAAATCCTGTTGGCGTTTGGCCAGGCCAACTTGATCCTACTCCTATCCTCAATTCACATTTCATTCTAAACCAGGTTTTCAAAACGGTTTGCTGAAGATACCACAAGAGCTTAGATTTACACATAACATTAATGAATGCGACATTAACACCTCAAAACTCCAATAAACCATGCCATGTTATGTCAATGTGTGAACCCAGCAACAACAATAATAACAACAACAAATCCATCAGTGTTTGAGCTGCTGACAAAGATTTGAGCTGCCAACTAATTTGGGATACATTCGCCCACAGGCACTGCATATATTTATCCTAATTCCTGAAGGCAGATAAATGATATTATGTGTTCCAGACTTGATCAATAGTAACTGAGAAAGAAATAGGGAAGAATTTGGGCTACCAGATCCAAAAATACAGACCATCACTGGACGGAAGGAAGGAGATATAGAAAATGGAATTTTTCCTACTATCTAGAAGTTATCTAGAATGTTATATCCCAGATCTGGCAGTTGAAGAGACACTAAAGATGGATGAAAGAGCCACACAACTACTCTGCTGTCCAATTTTATAGATTGGAAGAAGCTGTACTAATATTGTACTGATCAGAGGTGGTATTCAGCAGGTTCTGACCAGTTCTCGAGAACCAGTAGCAGAAATTTTGAGTAGGTCAGAGAACCGGCAAATACCGTCTCTGACTGGAGATTTTACAGTATCCTTCCCCTGCCACGCCCACCAAGCCATGCCCACAGAACAGGTAGTAAAAAAATTTGAATCCCACCATTGGTACAGATGTCAGATTGATATTTAAGGGGCATCTTGTATCTTATCTGAGGAAACAACATGACATGGGCCCAACATCCATGCTCACCATTTTAAGAAGTTTAGCCTTTATTGTGAGTTATTATCACTTGAAAGAGTTTGTGCTTTAAAAGATGCCCCGGTGTCTCTGTTCACCTAACACATTAACCCTAAATCTTGGTTTACAAACCGTAGCGACCGGGTCAGAGGTGGTATTCAGCATGTTCTGACCAGTTCTGGAGAACCAGTAGTGGAAATTTTGAGTAGTTCGGAGAACGAGCAAATACCACCTCTGACTGGATCCTTCCCCTGCCATGCCCACCAAGCCACGCCCACAAAACCAGTAGTAAAAAAATTGAAAACCCACCACTAGACTGGGTTCATAAATCATGCTACTAAGCAGACTATATAATAGTTTACCATAATGAGTGAATCAACTTTTGAGAATTGCTTAAGAGTCAGCTAAGGAATAAATGAAGCAGCTGACTAAATTGCTAAGTGGGAGGATGGTGAAACCTTCTATACCTGCAGTATAGTCATTTACTCAGCCTGCTGTCATGTCAGAGTTTCAGGCCACATCAGCCTCAGCCTACATAACACAATTGTTCTATAGACACTTTGCATTGTTCCAACAGCTATAGTATTCAAGTAGCTCAACCCTGCCCAGCAACAAGGTTGACCCACTAACCTTTCTTTCTAGATTTCTAGAAAGGTAGCTGAAGTACTCCAGGCTAGAGTATTTCAGCTAGTGTTAATTTTCAGGACTGACTCACAATCTGATGAAAAAGGAAAACTCGAAGGTTGCACTTATTTTAGCAAAAAAATGTATGGTAAGTGGTATAAGGGAAACTACTTTGTACTTCTACAGTTTCAGAAAGGTAAATTTATCATAAAGAGAAGAAAAGCATTTACTTTTGTTCTCGCTCACGGAAATGATTTTTCAGCAGAATAAAAAAGAAACATAGCATGAGCACCATGAATATTAAAAAATAAAAATATTGCCTGGTTTATTTGGAAATAAGCAATTTATTTTCTGGTGGTGTATCTGGAATCAGTCTACCAGCTGATCAACACTACCAAGGTATCTGAGCATGAGCAGAGATCAATAACTATTTCTTGGGGATGGGAATGCACAATGTCATCCCCTCCCCCATCCCATTGGGGATGCAATCTTTGTTCATTGTTCTATTTAGTACATTAAAAGCACTTTTGTCCAGTTTGTGATAACTCAAGCAGTGCTGTTCATCTCATCTGTTGTTCACATCATGTGGTTGTAGGCAAAAGACAGACATTCCAGCTGACTATCCCCCCATCCCGCTCCCGGCCAGTCAGTTGCTATTCTTTACAACTTTTTAAAAAATATATAAATTCACCATCCAACTGGTGAAGGCTGATGGCTTTTGTTTTATAAACTCACTGATGGAATTTGAAATGGAAATTTTTCTTTCTTTTTTAAAATAAAAATGAAATTGACCACTCTGCCAACTTCTAAGCAAAGTGGTTAAAAAAAGGGGGGAGGGGGGAGTCATCGCCAATCACACAAAAGGGATTATATAAAAGATCCGGCAGTGAAACTGCATGGAAAGAAAAGTTATTGGTTCTTGCTTTCCCAACGTGGAAGGGAGTGGGAGGAAGATCCACCAATCAGGAATCATAGTAAATATATGTCTGAAAAGACACTATCAAGCCCCACCCACAGAACCGGTAGTAAAAAAATTTGAATCCCACCACTGCACTAGGCCATCACCATAGCCAAATCAGAAGACATCTGGAAAGAAATTTCTGAAACCAACTTAATTTCCAGCCACTTTATGGATGTGAGTCAAAAATGGCAAAGCAGAAAAGCCCAAAGTTATATATTATGGCTCAGGTTTCTTAGATTCTGGGTCATAACAAGCATACCTTTTTTTTACATTTAGCCTTTTGTCGGTTTTCACTGTAACACACCAACCTGGCTACCACTGTAAAATTTATTTCTTAGCAGAATTTAAACATAACTGCTAGCGAAAAGGCAATGCTTGTATAATATGCAAAGCCAAAAGGTCTGTGCATCCACTGCCATCCTACTCCATGCCGGGCACATCTCCTTAGCCAAAATCTTCATTTTACTATAATATCCACACAATGTGAGCCCTATGGGGGTTAGATGGAAAGTGGAATTTCTACTCTAGAACAATTCTACATTTCATAAACCCATTATCAAGTTCAGATGAGACAGTACGCCTGACCTTAGCTAAATAGCATTTAAGTGAAGGAAAGGGTGCCACCATGCAAACAGATGTTAACTATACTTGTGATTAACCATACTCTTTAACAGAGTTGTACTCAACTGTACTAGATAGTAAGCTGGTTTGTTCTGATAGCAGAGTAGGTTCAAGGTCCCATTTGTATAGGTTTTCCTAGAACATGGAGTATGATAACATCACCAGCCCTGTTTTTCCCCCCCAAAAGAAGCCAGAACAAGCTTTCTATTACTGACTAACCTCCTTATTCTGATTGCATCATTAATAAAAAAGTATGAGAAGCAAACATTAGCCTCATGTCCATACTACAAACGTATTTTAATATTGCTTTAAATTAACATGGCCTCATTCCCAAATCAAGGAATTATAGTTTGTAACTTCATAAGGGTACCAAGAGTTCTTGGAAATCCTTTGCAGAACTTTAATTCCCATGATTTTTTGAAGTGAAATCTGGTAATGGCTATGGCAGTCTTTTGAAAGCTGGAGCTCTCCAGTTAAAAATGCTATAACTGCTAAAATAGCGGTTTTGTAACTGCCAAAGTAAGACTGATAACAGGTTTGTGTTTTGTTGCATATTATAAATTGTTAATTTGCAACAAGAAGTGAGTACAATAATACCCCATCTCACTTTTTCAACACTTTTTGAAAGAGGGTTCATATTCTTCCTGTCTAAGGAAAAAAAGTAGATGGTTTTTGGCAAGTGGGAAGGAGGTCACAGGGAATTTTTTTGGTTTTCCTCATCCCAAAATGCCAATCTGGTCTTGTTCAGTCCTGCTCATTAACAGTGTCATAGCTTACGGATTTTTTCTATGGGTACATTCCTGGGTATAAACTATCTTGTTCTGCTTCTAGAAAAAGCACAGCAAAATATTATTTGTCCTTTCAACTCTACTGCTGGTTACTTTATTTAAAAACCCAAGTTTATTTTTCAGCATACTAAATTGACAATTGCTTGACTAACATCTGATATGATGATTCATGTGTTTGATCTGCACATTTAAAAGATCTCATCAACTTGTTTCCCAGTTCATATATTTGTTCATAATCAAGCAAGTAGACATTCTCCTCTGACTTCCCAGAGGCACTCCCCTGACCTCTGTGGTCAGCTAAAATATCTGGGATGCAGATATTCTGCAAATACTAACACAGGCTGAGTTTTTCTTACCGCTTGTACCAATCTAGTTGTCAAGTTCCAAGTAATGCAATCATCATAAATTTGGTGGTTGAATCGTATGAATTTAGTTTGACACTAGTGATCATCTGGATTTTTGCAGATAAAATCTAGTGACCCTATTCTGCTCAGGTGGAAGAAGAATTGCTGAACTGGAATTCTGAATACAGCCAAAAATAAAATAATAATAATAAAATCCTTCATATTATCTGTGACTCTAGTTTTAAATCAAGTTAATTTTAGTTTTCCTCCTGGTTCATCCCACTTTTGAGAAGTCTACCCCCAATAGCCCATTGAAAGGCAAAATACAATATTCAGCCTGTAGTAGGTCGCTTAATTAGAAGAAACCAAACTGGGCACTTTACCATTGTTCTCCAAACTTCATTTATCTAATAAATATACTTTCAAAAATGAATTTGCTCATAACTCAGTGTGTGCATGCATGTGAAAGCTATTGGAAAAACTAAACTAAACTAAAAATTATATATTTTAAAAGTCTAAATGATATATTTAAAAAGTCTCAAGATTAAGGACAGATTAACAGTATCCTGCATGCATAATGAAAAATAAGCAGTTGATCTATAACATATTTACAAGTACAGTTGTGAGATAATGTGAATTTATAGTGTCCTTTATTACACTGCAAACTTCTTGGAAGCAAAGAACAAATATGCAAATGCAATTTAAAAAAACAAATAAAACTCTACCTACCTTACATTCCATACCCTGACTAATGTTCATTAAAACTTTACATGAAACTAAAGTTATCTGGAGGACAATGCCAAATCTTTCATTTAAAATGTTGCGAATGACCATGATTGGCCATACCCTAGGAGGAGGAGCAGTTGTTTTTTTTCTGTACTTTACTTCTCAGTAAATCTATACCAGGCATTTAGTTGTCAGATAGAAACTGCACTGGTAGTGAAGAACTGCAGGGTTATCACCATTATCTGCCCTCTTCCTTCTGAAGTAGCAAATATGGTAATCTCTCTCTCTCTCTCTCTCTCTCTCTCTCTCTCTCCCCTACCCTCCCTTGTGCTGTGCTCTTAGTGATATTTCTCACTTGTCATACTGTAAATTCCCACATATGTCATCAACAGGCCAACCCAAATCTGTCTAAACTTGTTAATCTTTATTGTGAAAAAAAATTGCTGGAAGAATCTTTTGGTTCCTTCAACAACAAGTACATTCCTGTAACATACAGTATTTCTCAAAAGATAGTTTATTTTAGTAAAGGCCTTTTTATACATTATAGTAAGAGAGCCTTCTCAAGATGTTTGTGCCCATTCTTCCAAGACCGTATATACATAACTTAGGACAAGTAATGGACTACCTGCGATGTTCATTTTTAGAATTATTACCATTTTATACATCAAGCCAAACCAGTGGGGCAAAAGAAATATAAATAGTGCTCCTCTGCTTTAAGATAACCAAGCCCAATAGGTTTTAAAATCTCAAGAATTATATTGGAGTAAGGGGGAAATACTACTTTAACCATAATACAGCTAAGGACTGTTTTAAGCTTCTCTCTATCATGGGCTGAGGATAAAATTACTATTGTGGGAACTCAGTCATTGTTAGATACAACTGGATAAAGATTTTTAGTCTGACACTGCTGGATTAATTTAAAGGCATTTAATGTACCATCTTAGTTTTTACAGTGGCCATTTAAATTATGCCTTGGAGATCTGAAAAGAAATAAATGCTGGGTAAATGTTGTAGTTTGGACATTAAGTAATTTTATTAACAACATTCTATGTTTATATTTTGTTACTTGTTTGTTAAGAGCCATGGAGGCACAGTGGTTAGAATTCAGTATTGCAGACTAATTCTGCTGACTGCCAGAGTTCAATTCCCAACGGCTTAAGGTTGACTCAGCCTTCCATCCTTCCGAGGATGATAGAATGAGGACCCAAATTGTTGGGGACAATATATTGACTCTATAATCTTCTTAGAGAGGGCTGTAAATCACTGCGAGGCAGTATATAAGTCTAAGTGCTATAGCTTCTTGCCTTGAGTATTGATGCTGCAAAAGAATGACAAGGCATTATTTTTCTGAATAAAATAAATGAATTACTTTGAGTCCCATTAAGTAATGGGAAAGTACAAAAAAGATAAATTATTTCTGCCTGGATTTGGTAGTTTTGTTCATTGGATCCTTCCCAAGAATCTAAGATAGATAAAAGATACTACTATGTGTTGTTCAAAGCAATTGGCTTTGCAATTGATGAGTCAATACTCTATCCATTCTTATTGTGTTGACTGATTTTTCAGAACTTTTAGTAAGGCACCAAACACATCAAGATTGTTGCTATGATTATTGTTATTGTAAAATGAACAATTATAAAGAATACTGCAGATAATGACTATTCATAGATAGATAATAAGGGGTGACAACATTCATGAGTGCTAATAGCAAAGATATGTGAGTAGAAAAGAAATTAACTATATTAGTACTAATCTTTAAGGAATTTACAAGAAGATATTCAAGATTAATATTATTATTGTTGTTGTTATTTAACATCTGGGAAAAATCATGCAGTTCAAGAAGGAATTTCACATTGCACAACTATGATGCACTTTCAGAATTTCAAATGTTTTGTCATTTCATACCTGCTGTAAGTATGTGGAGCAGGAGGCCCTTCAGAGTTCAATCATTGTGTTTACAGTATTAGGTCTATCAGATCTGGGCTGTAAAGTTCCAGATGACCAATAGACATGAGAGGTTTTTTTGTCTTTCCTTTGCTGAAATTTAAAAGCTATCTAGAATTTTGCAGTCCAGATCTGATAGAATTAAACCTAGTTTAGAGATACCGTAAATCTACATTTTCATTATGTATTATAGATAACAGTTATATATATATTTACTAATTGTTCTTTTTACTAATCGTATAGAGCAGGAGCCATCCTTGCTTTGGGGAGTAGACTGTTTCAGCAAGAGGCAGCTCCACAAAGAATGCTCTCTTTCATGTCTCCTCCCACCATATTATCAGTTGACATTCTCTCTTCACCTGGAGTCATTCTCTGTCCACTCAGATTCGCAGGCCAAATTTATCTGGGAAAGATGATATCATAGGCAGCCACATCCTGAGCAATATAGTTTTATAAGCAATAACCAGTGTTATTGGCTATAGGTGTGTTTTCAAGTACAGAATATTGCCTATGAGCTCAATAACTAGCATTTGAAACAAACAAATTGCCCATGAAGCTCCTGCAGCAGTAGTTTTGCATGGTTGCAATGAGATTGTCCCTTGAACATATAAATCAATACATTTTGTACCAGATAAACAGTGGGAGGGGGGAGGGTTGCTCCTGGTTTCTTCATCCTCTCAGCTGACTGGCTTGTTAGGGGTTCATGTGTTAGGGGTGTGTGCATGCACGCATACGCAATCACCCACAGGTAGCGACTAAGGTAGGATCCCACTACTGCAGTTAACATTTTTGGACTCTCAGAGGCAGACCAAAATAAATGAATTACAATAATCTATGTGGGACAAGCGAGTCAGTTTGGAATAGTAGTTAAAGCATTAAGCTAGAATCTGTGCATTCTAGTCCTTCCTTAAAGACAAAGCTACCTGTGTAATCTTGGTCTAGTTAATTTCTCTCCATCCTAGGAAGGAGGCAATGGCAAGCCACTTCTAAAAAAAATCTTGTCACGAAAAGGAACTTGTCCAGGCAATCTCTGAAACTCTGACAAGATTGAATGGAAGAAAAAATAGGACAAAGTAAAGACATTAATGATCATCTTCAATGCTTCTAAGTCAGTTGCCAAAGTGGGCAAAGGTCCACCTACTCATAAGCCTTATCTGCCTTTCCACCAGAAATTATGAATCTAGGAAGGACCTCAAATTGCAAGTTTGATGTCTGCAAGGAAGTGCAATCCGACTGAAAATCAACAATAGAATAGTATAATCCCAGAATCAGAAGGCTTCTGAATAGCCATCTTATTTTGTTTGAGACTGTACGTGTTTCTCCCAATCCAGACTTCAACAGCCTCTATACACTATGTCAAGATTTTTACCACATCACCAATGTGATCCTGAGTAGAGATATGCTACTAGGCTTCAGGCTTATTCTGATTATACCTTATCCTAAGTGCTAAGATATGATATGATATGATATATATATATATATATATATTTTCTTAAGTTTTCGCGGGTACTTCCATGTATGGCATTCAGCTTTGTTCGGGTATTTTCCCACGTCATTGTATGACAGATGAGATTCTGCCGAAACGTTGCTACAACTTTAAAAGCACAACTACAATGACGTGGGAAAATACCCGAAGAAAGCTGAATGCCATACATACATACATACATACATACATACATATATATATATATATATATCAGATGGTAGAGAACTATATATAGCAGAGAACTATATATACTAAATGCTATATATTTATCAGATGGTAGAGAACTATGTCCTGCACAAATCAAAATAGAGCTTCTGTAGGTCAGAATTTTCCACCAACAACTGTACCCATCCACTTAGAAAGGAGTGGAACTGCTAAAAAGGTATCTTTTAACTACCAGCCCTCATAAGCAGGTCTGAAGGTTGCTGTTGCCAATATCGTCAAAAGTTGTTGAGTAGTCCAGCAGGATAAGGATCTCCCTCCCATCCCTCATCTAATTTTATCACAAGTCATTCATGAAGGCAACCAATGACATTTCATTTCTATATGCTTGCTTAGATTGATGACTCTACCTAGACCCATAATCATGAGAAACTAATCTCTTGATTATAAGGGTTGATGAAATGTTCCTCAGATCAGATCAGATCTCTTCTCTATGGCCAACTATGCAGGTCAGGTATATATGATCTAGGAGGAGCCCATGATTGTTATGGCAACTATGTGTTCCTGCAGTTCATCTGATATAAAGAGGAGAGGTTAAAAAAAATCACTCAGTATTAGCAGACCAGAAAAATCTATAATCATCCTGCAGTGAGATCAAGTAAATTTGGAAAGGCTATTATTATGCACTTGGGAAGACAGTACAATGCCAGTACCCCAGTAGTATTTATGCAACAGTACTTCTCACAACTTCTAAGGACTCTGTAGAGAATGACTATTCCAGCTCCACAGAATCTCTCTGTGAGGGAGATGGGTCATTTCTAAATGTGATAAATAATGTATTTGAATAAATGAAACTGTCAAGTGCGGGAAATCAGTGTCCAGATAGTTCAAGCTTAAGTTATCTACAAGAATCTGAACTACCAGTACTAACAATCAAAGCAGGTTAGTAATAGATGGAATTCGAGGTGGCTGGACTTAGATCTTTTGTGGGTCAAGACTTATGATGTGTTTGACCCCTCTCTCAGGCTCAGCCCGGTCATCTCTTACAGAAACTTCCCTATCCTGAGGAGAAGCCTTATATACTACCTGAAAACTGGCAGTGGGGAACTCCTTTCCCCTCCTCATTATCTAGCCATATTTGGGTAATGCATGCTAGCTCCACCCTCTCATCTGTGATTGCATTATTAACAAGGATTTGCTTCAGTCAGAGCTGGTGTTCGAAAACATCAGTCTGAGCCCAAGGAAACCAGTAGTCCAAATACTTGGCTCAGTAAGGTTGTAGCAATCAGAAGTAGGGAATGGCACCGAGCTTCTTATTCTTCCTCCTCTGGAACAGAGTATGTCTTAATTGGAAAGACTCAAGACAAGATGACAACAACAAGACAACAAAATGAGCAGCAAGATGATTTGTGTTATCCAAAACTGTTATCAAAGAATCATATATAATCAACTTTTTCAATCTATTTCCTAGAGCTATTTGGATTATAATTACAAAAATCCCCAGGAGACGTATCAGATTGGAGAAAGTTGATATTGATGAAAACCCGTATATCTAACATGTGGTAGTATTTTGTAACAGAACCTGATATACAACATAGCAAATATTAGCCCTACAATGCAGACCAGACCAAACACTGACTAAAAATAATTTTATTTAGAAAGAGTTATAGTAACAGAGTTTTGTAAGCCTGGTTGTGCTTTCCCTCCTCCCTCTTTTAGGTGAATTAAGGGGGTGTCTATCTGAGATGTTTTCATAATTCTCCTTTATTGTTTGGACTCAAGCAATGTTTCCCTGTTTCTTTGGTAACTGGTCTTTCCTCTCTTCATCAAGGTCATCCTTTTTACTCTTTGTAGGATGTACTTCATATATTTGGCTCACTGAGTGACCACACAGATATAAGTCAAACTGTGCTGATCCAAATAGTTACCCTCTATTGACCCAACTATTAATTAGTGGCCAACCTTTTTTAGAAATATCCCACATATTGGTTATTTTCTTTGGACACATTATGCAGAAGCTCAGTTCTCTGGACAAGATTGTGATGTTGGGTAAGATAGAAAAGAAAGAGAACAAGAGGACAACCAGAAGCAAGGTTGTACAATCAGGTACAGTGGTGATAAGTGCACCAATGAAATATCTGATTGTCCAGGTTAGGGGAAGATCATAACTACTGGTAGGAAAATCTATCACTAAGGGTCAACAGTTACTTGATAACTCATAATCAGTCAATCAATTGCCTGTTTTCATACAACAGATACATTTATATGACATGCAGAATTTGGTCAATGTTAACTTTTGTTTGGGAGGGCAAATAGGATTATTACCTGCCCTTGCCCAACAGTATAGCTTTTTGCTTATTCCATACCTCCTAATCTCATATCTCTTTCATTTTCATACATGTCACAGATCCTATATTACTCATAACATTTGTGACATTTGCTTGTTCATAAGACTATTCATTTATGTGGACCTGAAAATTTGAGATGTGAAAAGAGAACTCCAGCTTAGTTGAGTTCCTTTGGCATTCTGGAAACGTCATTTGTCCTCATTTGCTCATGTATAAGGGAAAGATCTTTTAGGTGCATACATGAGTATTAATACAAAAAGCCTATTGCAAACATTGAATGAACAAGCCAACCTTTCCATCATTTGGAGAGAACTGACAGTACTAGTAATTTTTTTAAAGCAATGTGTGTCTAAGATCTTTTGATCTAATCTCCTGATTCTGAGGCAGCTCCAGCTCTTTTGAGAACAAAGCAAAACAGGTGGAAAATTACATCTGGCTACAAACCAGAGATCCTTAGACAATATCTTTGATTTCCCAATAATTGTATGGGAAAGGCTTGTGCAGCAAAACTGTTCTTAGTGCCAGCTTTCAGGAAGGCGTGTCCCTACCATACTACTGAACAAAGAGCTGTATAAATACAAACCAAGAAAGTTATTAGGCAAATTACACTCCTTGACAGTAGGTACATTCCTATCTTGAAACTTTATATTGGGTACACTTGAGCTTTGTCTAGGCAGCTGAAGGTTACCTTAAGTGAGGGTAATGATGAATTGGGAAGCAGTGGATGCTTTCAAATGGATGATGGTTTAGTGCAGTGGTTCCCAAAGTGGGAGGTACTGCCCCCGGGGGTGGTGGAATGCCTAAGAGGCAAGGGGGCCATCGGGGGGTGCGAAGAGGTGGCAGGGAGGCATTCGAGGTGCCAGCCCCGCAGGCTCACCCATTGACTGTTGCACCGCTCCGGAGCCAGTGCCTCCAATGCAGCTGCGGTGGCACATTTCATGCCGCCATGGCTGTGTTTGACGTGCCAACCCCCTACCACTGCTTAGCATCTCCAAGGGGGCCAGCAGAGGGGCGCTAAGAGGCAGCAGGGGGGTGTTTGAGGTGCCGGCCCCTCAGGCTCACCCATTGACTGTTGCACCACTCTGGAGCCGGTGCCTCCAATGCAGCCGTGGTGGCACATTACGTGCCACCATGGCTGTGTTCGATGCCCTGCCCCCTGCTACGTCTTAGCATCCCCAAGGGGGCCAGCAGAGGGGCGCTAAGAGGCAGCAGGGGGGTGTTCAATGTGCTGGCCCTGCAGGCTCACCCATTGACGGTTGCACCGCACTGGATCTGGTGCCTCGAATGCGGCAGCATATTGGGGAAAGCCGCCACCGCTTTCCCAAAGAGCCACCGCTGTCGCATTCTGTCTGTCTGTCCATCCGTCCATCCATCCATCCATCCATCCATCCATCCATCCATCCATCCAAAAGATCTGTCTGTCTGCCTGCCTGCCTTCCTTCCTGCCTACCTACCTACATGCCTGACTGTCTTTCTGTCTACTTACTTGCCTACCTATCTATCCATCCATCCGAAAGATCTGTCTGTCTGTCTTCCTGCCTGCCTGCCTACCTACCTACCTACCTACCAACAACCGGCCATTAAAGGAGTATTTGGTTTGCCAGTCACTTGGCCATGCCCACCCAGTCACATGACCAGCAAGCCACACCTTCAAATTAGGCCACGCCTACAGAAATTTGAATCCCATCCCTGGGTGTGGGGCACCGAGGATGAATTTGTAGCACCAAGGGGATGGTGGACTGAAAGTTTGGGAACCAAACTTTAGTGGTTGAGGCCCCAGGCTAGAAACCAGGAAACTGTGAGTTCTAATCTTGCTTTAGGTATGAAAGCCATGTGGAAGACTTTGGCCAGTCACTCTACAGCGTTTTGAAGGAAACAGTAGCTCTGGTGCACTGGGATCCCCAGCACAAGCGGTCCTTCAGGGTGGACACAAGGATGGCAAGCATTCCCAAAACCGGTCCTCAGTCACAGGATTGGGTGATCTTTGCTGATAACTGATGCAGGTGGTGACCTAACAGAGTCCCCTTTGATTGGGGATGAACAGCAAATCTTCCCACGATCAACTATTTATTTTAATCAGGAAGGGAAACGGTAGGGACCCATTTGCAATGAAATGACCATCGGAGCGAGAGCCTCACCTTGCTAGGTATATGCCACCATCTTCGAATCTAGTATACTAGATTCTATCCTCTCTCTTAACCCAAGTCACCTCACAAAATGTTATGGGGAAAATAAGGAGAGAAAGGAGCATTAGGCCTGTTCACCATCTTGAGTGAGCTATAAAATAATAAAGGTAGGATGAAAAGTATAAAAATTTTAAAAAATCAACAAGTAATGATTCTCTTTTCCTCCTCGGTGGATTTTCTTTGAGAAGAAAAATAACCATACACCTGAAAAGAAAATACAGAAGATGAAAAACAGTGACATTTCGGCTAAGTTTTAGATTCTAAAAATGAGCTTCGGTGGTTATAATTAAACACTTCTTTTAAAAGCACCCACATCTCTGAGCAATTATGGTCAATAGCATTTGAGATGAAGATGAGGTCCACTAACTGAAAGAGAGTCAGTATGATATAATGGCTTTCCACAGGTAATCCGCTCCAAATTTGGGACTGTAACCAGATACACTTATCAGTTATGTGTTATCAATCAGCATAATAATTGACTTAAACCAGAGGGGCATTCAGCAGGTTCTGACTAGTTCTGGCGAAAATTTTGAGTAGTTCGGAGAACTGGCAAATATTACCTCTGACTGGCAATTTTATAGTATCCTTCCCCTGCCACACACACTAAGCCACATCCACAGAACCACTAGTAAAAAAAATTGAAACACTAACCTAAACTCTGGGATTGTGGATGTTGTAGTCCAATGTATCTGGATGATGTTCCCCAAGGGAAGACTAGCTAGAATGATAGACTTAGATGAAGGACCTCCTTGTCCAGAAACCAATTATCTAGTTATCATATGTCCCTTTCTTGAACTAGCAATGAAAAGTAAGAAGTATTACTGCAAGAGATGGGGGAGGATTGACTACTCATACATGCACCCTTCCATGTATCCCTTTCCTGATCTTTGGCATTCACTGACTGCTTGACAAACTAACAAGCTGCCTCCATAATCAGCAGTATCAGAGTTCCCAAGAATAACCCACTGTAAAATAGCCAAGGCAGCCATACATACAGTTTTCCCCACAGCTTCTTCACAATACATTTCTATAAAAATCTTGAGCTCAATGAAGCAGCAGCTCTAGGGTCAAAAAGTAAAGGTTTGGACCAGTTTGCAAACATCCAGTCAACCACTCAAAGAGGCTTTCTGATTGTTCCTAGTGATAAGAATAGCTTGCTCTCAAAACAATCTATCTTAAGGTTATTATGAAGATGAAATGATAAAGCTCTGTATAAATCACTCTTGGAGGAAAGATGAGATAAAAAAAAATCAGAGACTGTATAGTAAAAAAAAAAGAGGAATCCAAAAAATACATATATCAATAAAGCAGTTACAATGACCTCTGTGCAAATGCTGTAAATTATGCTGCCCACTATGATTTTATTTGTTTATTTTGATTGATAACATGTTTATTCCAAAGATTCAAGAAGGATTAAAAAAAAATGTAAATGAAATATAAAAGTTCAAAGTACAGCAGATAAACATTCCAAAGAAACAACTCATGAGGAAGAAAGGAAAGACAAATTATTTAAATATTAATCTAAGAACAATAACACCAAATGGACGAAGGGTGAGAAGTTCAACCCAGATATTCTAGCAGCAAATGGAAAGAAACACTTTCTGTCATTTTAATATCTCCTTTTAAAACAGGCAGAATTTTCTGGTCATGATAGGCTGGAAGGATTTCTGGGGTTCTCCTTTGGTATTCAAAATTCTCAGGATGTTCCAGTTCTGCTTTTTATTTAAGTGTTGCTAAACTCAGAGACCTCCAGCCTAGATTGCAAGTCCATATTAACAACAACAACAACAACAAAACAACAACCCCCCAGAGAAATTCTGAATATTTTTTCAGCAAGTTTTCATTTTGTTTGTTTCAAATGAGAATTTAAGAATTTTCCAAATTGAATGTGGTGATTGCACTTCTTTAGCTACTAAGTAGTGGCATTGATATATGAGTCAATAGAACTTAGATTTATATACCACTTTGCAGCAGTCTCTAAGCAGTTTACAGAGTCAGCATATTGCCCCCAACAATCTGGGTCCTCATTTTACTGATGGAAGGATGGAAGGCTGAGTTAACTTGAACTGGTGAGACTCAATCTGCCAAATTGCAGGCAGCTGGCAATCAGCTGGCAATCATCACTGCGGCTCTTCAATGTTTGGTCTTTTATGATTTGATCTTAAAAAATCTACTTCCCTACACTTCAAGCAAATATGAAGAAAAGACTTCCAGAGGACAGTCTTCTCGGTAAACTTTTTCATTGGCAGTTATCATTAGAGCAAAGTACTATATTGAGAAATTATTGGAGGATTTCTACTTCTGTTGGAAAACTTCAGAGAAATAATCCACTTGGTTCCTTTACACTCAAACCTGGTTAAAAGATTCAAAAGACAAAAGAAAAGTAAATGGATTGTATAATAAAAAAAAGGAAGGATTTGACAAGTTTTAATGAAGGTGCCTAATCTTGTACAGTGAAGTTAATGAATACATTTAAGGGAATGAAGAGATAGATTTAATTATGAATGAAAGGGCTAAAATATATTGGCAGAAAATATGGCATGGTACGATTTAGGTTGTTTTAAGTGCATCTGGGAGTTGTTATTATAGATTGATGATAGATGCCTCCATGAGTGATGATAATACAAGAAGATTTGGAGGAAATTGGACAACATTCTGAACAATCAAGAAGGGATTGTGGTGACATGCACTGAAGAGATGAACACTTATAGGAAAGTGTAATTTTAGAAACATTTGGAGAGCCCAAATTAATCAACAATGGATATTATTTGGTGAATATCTGCTGAAAGAAGCGATCAGTTCTGAACAGGTGGTTTAAGTATAAGTGATTCATAAATATATGCAGAAAATAAATTGAAAAACATGATTGGTTTGATTGCTTATAATAAAAGATATAGAGAATAATTAAATAATATAAGAATGAAGAGGTTCTGAATGTGAAGCTAATCATTCTTTGGTAAGATCAAATGATAAAAAAGGACACGGAAGAAGGAAATTAAGGAAAAAACAAAATAAATGTTTAGGAAGAGAAAGTAGGAGTCCTGTGTGAAAAAGTATTAGAAGACAAATTAATCTCCCAAAAGAATGAATGGAAAGTGGATGTAAGGAAGGAAGATATTGCTTCCCATTCTGCTTAGAACAGAGTAAAACTACAACAGCAGCAGCAGTATTTTACAACATGTTATAGAAGGGTCTTTAGTTATGTTTTTTAATTTTATTTATTTGATTTGTCAATCGTTTACAAGATAATAGGTATAAGTATATACATAGTTATGAATACATGAAATGGGTACATATAAGAAAAATAAAAGAAACAATAGGACAGGGAGGAGGAGTGGGTTTGACTTAACAGAGGACATGGGGCTTCTTTGGAGTAAATCTCCTACCCAGGTTCCTGCACATTCTGAAACCTTTGGGAAGTGGAGAGAAAGGAGAATAGGCAAAGGAGATGAATGGAGCACATCCCCATCTAGCCTTGGAGCTAGTACTCTTGAACTTCTCCATGTAAAATATGGGGAATTGAGTATCAGCAGCCGTAATGCCAAACATCATTGGGGAAGCAGCACGGAGAACACTTCTTTCTTTAGTTCTCTGCCCCAGGATGAAAGAGACCATACCCATAGAAGAACAACACATGACTTTTCAGCTGGGTTTGCTTCCTTGCTTGCAGAGGTGGTGGGAGGTTCAGAGCCCAGAAGAAGAGGAGCCACATACATGACATCTAGCGGTGAACGTTCAGAGTCCTTACCTCGACGTGAACCACAAGAAGAGACTTGGGGATTCCCCAGAAGGACTGGCCACTGGGAACAGCGCATGGTATGGGGTCCACCCCCATGGCAAACTTCTGTTGATGGAAATCCCAATCGTATAGCTTTATTTCTCAGCCAAGTAGTAAATCATTTGGAATTATATGCAACATGTTACCCCTCCCAATTGTCAATGATAGTAGCATTTACTGGGGTGTTAACTGGAGATGCGGCAGACTGGGTGGCAGAGTTGCATAGTGCCCATGCTACAGAATTGATTGATGTAGGATTGTTCTTGGATTCACTTCGTAATCAATTTGAGGATAAGTCTAGAGTACACCAGACTGAAGAAGCAATAATGACATTAAAACAGAATGGAAGACCAGCTATTGAATATGTCAGGGAGTTCAGATGATCGGCTGGGAAACAGAACCTGGCCAGAACGTCTATTGATTAGGGAATTCAGGGCCGGTTTAGATAGAGGATTACAACAGGCTTGTCTCTACAGGGGTTGCCCCAATGAATAACAGACTGGTGTAAAACTGTTGTTGAACTAGACGTAGGGTTGAAGGAGTTTAGAGAGAAATCTGAAGGTCCAAGAAGGACTGGTCTGGTTAGAACTGATGTGGGAATAAGAAGGGGTTTACAAGGAATTGTGACCAACAATAACAGGGGTCGTTTAAACCTAAGGTGTTTTCGTTGTAACATATTAGGACATAGGGTGTTTGAATGCCCTACGATAGATACAGGACGTATGAAGCAAACAGCGAGGGGTCCTTCCAGAAATGTTTCAAAAATTGGATATAGTGGCAGGGGAGTTAGTAGTCATGAAAAATCACAGGGTGTCACACAACAAGAACCATCTGTAGCTCCAGCCACAAGAGAGATGAAGCAATACAGTGAACTGCGGCAGCCGAGAATTGTGTCGGGACTGTATGATAGTGGTGACGTCAGCCAAGAAGACACCATGGTAAGCTCTCCTGTTAGACCATTTATAATACCCATAGTATTAGATAATGTAGGGATTAGAGGCCGATATAGAGCATTGATAGATACCAGATGTACCAGATGTCTGATTAGTCAACGTGTGGTAGATGAACTGCATGTACCATTAGAACCCCTTCCTACCCCATGAAGTTCGAGCAGCTTGATGGGTCATTGTTAGGAGGAGTGCCAGCTCTGATGATGTCCATTTCTATTTGATTAGAAATCGGAACCCATTGGGAACGATTAAGATTCATTGTGGTATCAGAAATGCGAGAGGCAGTTATTTTAGGTTTAGTATGGTTGGATCGTTGGAAACCCACCATTTGGTGGGAAGGTGGTTTTAGACAGCTGAGACTTACTATAGGACCAGAACTGCCACAGCAAGAACCAGACGTACAACAGCAGACTTTAAGGGTGGAGCCCATTAGCTTATTAGATGAGCATAGTAGTTCCTCTTTTCCATCAGTTTATCAGGATTTGGCGGAAGTATTTAGTGAGAAAAAGTGTGAGATTCTACCACCGCATCGCCCAACAGATTGTGCTATTGAACTGATTCCAGGGGCAAAATTGCCAAAACCCCAAATGTATGCAATAATACTGAAAGAAATGACAGAAATGCGGAACTTTCTGGACAAGAATTTAGCTTGGGGATTTATTAAAGCTGGATGATCACAAATAGCTGCCCCTGTACTATTCCGAGAGAAAAAAAAGATGGTGGCCTATGTTTATGTGTTGATTTTAGAGGACTTAACGTGGTCTGCGTCAATAACCTATACCCGTTACCATTAATCAGTGAGTTGTTGGCTACCCTATCAACTGAACATTTCTTTACTAAATTAGACTTGCGCGAGGCATATTATCGAGTGAGAGTAAGACCTGAGGATGAATGCAAAACAACATTCAACTGTCTCCTCGGAAGCTATCAATTCCAAGTAATGCCTTTTTGGATTACAAGGGGCCCCCGCGGTGTTCATGCAACTTATTAATGATGTACTACAGGAACATTTATACTGTGGGGTGCTAGTATATTTGGATGATATACTTATTTACACAAAAACTATGGAAGGATACAACCAATTGGTGAGGAGTGTATTAACTAAATTATTGAATGCCAAATTATATAGCAAATTATCTAAGTGTGAGTTCTATTGTACAAAACTAGACTACCTGGGATACTGAATCTCTAATGCAGGATTGGAGATGGATCCCATGAAGGTAAAAACTGTAATGGAATGGAAAATCCCACAAACAAGAAGATAGGTACAAAGTTTTTGGGGCTTTGCAAACTTTTATTGACAATTTATACCTAAATTTGCCCACATTGCACTGTCATTAACCTAGTTGCTAAAAACAAAGAAACCAACAGTAAAACCAAAACCAAATCAACCAGTTAAATGGTCAGACCAATGTCAAAAGGCCTTTGAAGCATTGAAATCATTATTCTCTCAAGCACCCATTTTGCGACAACCTGATTCAACGAAGAAATACATTGTGCAGGCGGACGTGAGTGATGTAGCCATAGGGGCTGTCCTGTTACAGGAGAATGAAAACGGAGCACTACAGCCATGTGCATATACATCACGGAAGTTTACTACTACAGAGAGAGGCTGGGCAATATGGGAGAAGGAGGCCTTCACTGTAAAATGGGCACTGAGTACTTGGAGGCATTTCCTGGAAGGGGCACAGGAGGTTTTTGAAGTGTGGACAGATCACCAAAATTTGGAAGCATTACAAAAACCAAGACGATTTTAAGCAGGTCAGGTGGGCTCTGTACTTTAATTGATTTAATTTCAAATTAAAGTATGTACCAAAAGGACAAAATTTCATGGCGGATGCCTTGTCCCAGTTGCCCCAATATCAATCAACATGAGATATTATTATTCAACCCCTAATTGTTGATAACTCATCTAAAAATGTTGGTCAAGTGACTTGTTTAAAGAAAACAACCTATGACACATTACGAAACGCTACTACACAAGATGCTTGGCTGAAAAAAAAAATCCCATTTGTGTTCATTTAAAGATGGCATAGCTTGGAGAGGGAATAAAGTGTATGTGCCAGCCAAGTGTAGAGATGAAATACTTACAAATTGTCATGACATAAAACAGGCAGGACATTTCGGATATTTAAAGACATTACATCTAACCCACCGTCAGTTTTGGTGGCCCCAAATGAGGGTTCATGTTGAACAGTATGTAAAGACATGCCATGTCTGCACAACATCTAAGCCTAGAGTAGGCAAACCAATGGGACTATTGCAGACAGTATCAGAGCCAACACATCCATGGCAAGATATAACCATGGATTTTATTGTTGAATAGCCAAACAGCAAGGGATACATGGTAATATGGACCATAATTGACTTATTTTCAAAACAGGCGCATTTTGTCCCCTGTAAAGGCCTACCATCGGCAGAACGATTGACAGATATGTTTGTGACACAAGTATATAGATTACACGGGGAGCCCAGAAGAAGAATATCTGACAGGGGGGTGCAATTCACAGCATGATTTTGGAGGGTGTTCCTTGCTTTCATGGGGTCTTCTCAGGGACTCGGCTCGGCATATCACCCAAGTACAAACGGAGCCTCAGAAAGAGTAAATGCCATGGTCGAATGATATTTAAGATCATATATATCTCACACCAACAAAGAGAATGGGTAGATTTATTACAGTTCGTGGAAATTGCTTACAACAATGCCCTGCATAGCAGCACCGGGTATAGTCCATTTTATATAGTACATGGTATGGAATTCGGCCCAAGTTCAGAATTCATCTGTCAAGAGGAAGCCCCACCTGGTGTTAAAGAATGGGCAGAAAAAATACAAGGATGTTGGAGTAATGTACAAAAAGCCTTAGAAAAAGCTTCCAGAGAATATAAACTTGAAACAAACGAAAAACAGAAGGATATTAAACCCTTCCAGGTGGGAGATAAAGTGTATCTTTCTACCAAATATATCAAATTAAAATTGAACAGCCGAAAACTGGGTCCAAAATATTTAGGCCCTTTTGATATAGTAAGAGTAATTAACCCCGTGACAGTTAAACTCAAATTACCATCATGGCTAGGGTGGATTCATCCCATTTTTCATATAAATTTACTTAAAACAAGTATCCCTAGAAACGATGAGATACCTATGAAACCAGTACATAGAGAACCAGAACAATTTGAAATAGATAGAATACTAAATTCTAGAATACGAAGACATACTATTCAATACCTCATACGATGGAAAGGGTATCCCAAATCAGAGGCAACCTGGGTGAATGTGTTGGATATGTGTGCAGATAGATTGAGGAAAAAATTCCACACCCAACATCCCAATAAGCCAGGGGCTGATGTATAACTTCTATACACCATTATCCCTTTTGTCTAATGTGTTCTTGTATTCTAGGCAGAATCTTGGTAGAGGGGGCCACCCTGTCATAATTCCAATAAAGAATGGACTGGAGCCGAGACAGCCAGGATGTGATACAACCATATTCTTTCACTTATCTAGTGTTGCCATGTGGACACTATAATGAATATTCGTCAAATAACTAACATTGGCTTCCTGACAAGGAGTGGTGTAATAATAATGATTCATGGCTGGATGTCAAGGGGGTGATGTTGTAATAATGATAAGAAATAAATGAGGGTACACGGGCTCGTTGAGCAGGGGAAAGGTGCAGTTACCATGTTTCTTTAATTTAAGGATGACAGATATTAGGCAGTGAAGCCAGATGGAAGTTGGTTATAGTAATTATATTGTTATCCAAAGTATAACATGTATAAATACAGCTCTGGGTTTCGTTGCAACCCAGAGCTGACTTTAAGCATAATTTGATCACTATTACCTGTTGTTGTGGTGTGGAAGACGAATAAAAAACTTCACTAAAGCTACAGGAGTGAGTTGATATCTTATCGTTCACCCCTCAATCTCAGATGAACAGCTGACAGGCACGTTGGTGCGCTTATGCACGCACCCTACAGACCTCTTAGGAAAGGGTTGAGGTCAATAGTAGACAGTCTAAGGTTAAAGTTTTTGCGGTTTGGGGAATAAACCACAGAGTCAGGTAGAGTATTCCAGACATTGACCACTCTGTTGCTGAAGTTGTATTTTCTGCAGTCAAGTTTGGTGTGGTTAACATTGAGTTTATCTATCTATTGTTTGCTCTTGTGTTGTTATGGTTGAAGCTGAAATATATGTCAATGGAAAATGTGACAATGATGTTTGGTGAGATGATAAAGGAAAGGACTCTGTGGATGAGAAAATATTTTAAAGAATATATGCTAAAATAAATGAAGGTGATCAACAAATGTCTGCAGAGAAAAAAAGTTGCAAAGCATGCTGTCAAAAAAGTTAACAATCAAAATGTCAGGGATAATGCAGCATGGTTTTGGTAGAGGTAGAACATTGTTGGGTGAAGAAGACTAAACAAAGAGCTTATAGTAGAGTTATAGAAATTATAAATCAACCCAATGAAATGATTTGAGATGAAAGTGAAATGAGAAAATGCTGGCAGGAGTATTTAAGGATCTGTTTGTGAATGACAGCTTAATCTCAAAAGTGGAGTTGAAATAAGTGCTATGGATTTTAACGTCAAGAAAAATTAATCAAAAGGAAGTCACAAATAAAAGTAAAATATTGAAATATCGAAAGACTGCAGTGGTACATGGTGTTACGTGGAGAAATGTTAAAACAGATTGGTCTTGTTATTGAGTTACTGTGCAATTTGTTTAGTGGGTGTGTGCTTATGACTGTACCTGATTATCGGAAAGCAATCTATGTTTCTGCCTACTTTGTTATACAAAAATAGAGTAGTCAGGAGAAACAAAAGCAAATTGAATGCAGTAGGAATGGAGCACATTTGTGTAGGCATTCATGTATTTTATTGGGTTGATGTGAATGACTCTGAGTGACATAAAAACCTAATTTCTGTATACTGGGTTTAAAACAATACAATCAAAAGAAGGTCATTCATTCTGGGAATAATAATCTATCTCACTAAAAATCAAGAGACTCCCACTGTTAATGGGAGCAAAATCAATACTACCAGGTTCTGAACCATGAAGGTCTTTATAGGTGACAGCTACCATTTTGAATAAACCCAGAAATCAACCTGGAAACTCATTGAGGTATTGCTTTTATATCAGTAAATGAGACAGCATGCATACTTACTTGAGCAGCCACATTCTGGAGCAATTGTAGCTTCCAAATGCTCCTTCAAAGCTAGCCCTGTGTGCTGTAAAACACATTGAAATAGCCTAATTAACAGATTAAGAAATGGACAACTATGAGTAGAACCTCCTCTTCTAGAAGGGACCATAAGGGATACATTAGATGGAGTTCAAGCCCATTCTTGAGACTATGACTTCAGGAATATCCCCAAGTTACATGTCAGTTTTATCCAAGGGAACACAACCCATGCAGAACTAAAGATGGTATTTCTTTAGAACTAGATGACTTCTGAATCCAAAATCACATCTAAGAAGCATGTCTGTTGAAGCAAGAAGACATACACTGAGAATGAATCAGGACTGACAGAAAGAGGATTAAATACAAAAGTAATTGCCAATATAACATTCCAGAAGTGGTATACAGCTACAATGGAAGAAAGGACAGCTTGGATAGAAAACTATAGAGAAGTATACTGAGTGGTATAAATCTACATTAAATTTATCCAAGTAATATTTTCTTTTCTTTTATTGGGATTCTACTTATTATTCTTTAGGGAGAGGCTTTTATCGTGTTTCAGGAGTATGTGTATGTATGTATGTATGTGTGAGGAAGGGGTCAAGTTATTTTCTAAAGCACCCGAAGGCCAGACAAGGAACAATGGATGGAAACTGAATAAGAAGAGATTTAACCTGGAAATAAGGAGAAACTTTCTGACAGTGAGAACAATCAACCAATGGAACAGCTTGCCCTCAGAAGTTGTGGGAGCAGCATCACTTGAGGCTTTTAACTGGACTGTTATTTGTCAGAAATGGTGTAGGGTCTTCCGCTTGGGCAGAGGGTTGGACTAGATGACCTACAAGGTCCCTCCCAACTCTGATTATCTGTTATCTGTTGAGACATACAGGATTCGCATCTCCTGCTAAGTTAAAACAAAATAAATCATGCTACAGTATGACTTGCTCTCACTATAGTTATTGGGATTTCTGTTGACTTGTTTATAATTTATGACATACATGATCCCAGGCAATTATGGTTTGTTCAACAAACCATAATTTAACAAATATTTACAAGAGTGTGATCTAATTTTATGGCAATTTTAAACAATTCTAAACCTGACTATTTTTTCACAAACTTTTTATTTTTATTTTGCATTTTATTTTTATTTAACTGTACAGCACATACTATACATCTTGTTGATTTCTTAGTGCATTTGATTACACTTCTTTCTTCCATAACTGGATAAAGGCTGGAATTTTCTTAGCATGGGCATTCTCTCTAACAAAAGTTTCATTCCCCCACCATCCCCTACCACCCCGGTGACAACATTGTTTTTACACAGAATGTAGTAAGTCTCCCTGTTGAGTTATTATGACATTTCCTTTACGTTTCTCATTTTTTAAAGATGTTTTGGCATCCTTCATAACAGGTGTTGTGAAAAGCCTACTGATGAAACATTTCCTCTTCTTGCGCACCTTCTAAAGCTATTGGAACTTTAGTAAACAAACAAACAAAACTAACAATAAAGACTATTAAAGAGATACACGCATATATCCATCTTATCTCATAACTGCTTGAGCTATTCTTTATATAGCAATAGCACTTAGACTTATATACTGCTTTATAGTGCTTTACAGCCCTCTCTAAGCGGTTGACAGAGTCAGCATATTTCCCCCAGCAATCTGGGTCCTTATTTTACTCACCTCAGAAGGATGCAAGTCTAGTGGGATTTGAACTGCCAAACTGTAGGCAGCTGGCTGCAGAAGTAGCTTGCAGTACTGCACTCTAACCACTGCGCCACAGAGGCTCTTATGGACAAAATGGCATATTATACTACAGTTACTTGCAACCATAATTGAGGCCAAAGTTTGCAAGACAGTGGTTAAGTGAGTTTTGCCGCATTTTACAATCTTTCTTGCTCCTATTGTTAAGTGAATCTCTGCTGTTTTAACTCAGTAACACGGGTTGTTAAGTGAACCTGGCTTCCCCATTAACTTGTCAGAAGGTTGGGAAAGGTGGTCACATGACCCCAGGGCACTGCAACTATCATAAATACATGCCAGTTGTCAAGCATCTGAATTTTGATCTCATAACCATGGGGATATTACAACAGTCATAAGTGTGAAAAATAGTCATAAGTCACTTTTTTCAGTGTCATTGTTACTTCAAATGGTCACTAAATGAATGGTTGTAACTCAAAGCAATAGCAATAGCACTTAGACTTATATTCCACTTTAGAGCGCTTTACAGCCCTCTCTATGCCGTTTACAGTCAGAATATTGCCGCCCAAAATTTGGGTCCTCATTTTACCCACCTTGGAAGGATGGAAGGCTGAGTCAACCTTGAACCTGGTGAGATTTGAACTGCCAAATTGCAGGAGCTAGCAGTCAGCAGAAGTGGCCTGCAATACTGCACTCTAACCATTGCACCACTGTGGCTCATCAAAAACTACTTGTATGATGCTAAATTCATTGAATAAAATATTGCTTTACACTGATAATGTTTATTTCTTCCTCTAGATTAGGGGTGTCAAACTCAGGTCATCACGGCAGGCATATCAGAACTTTTTTCCCCTTTGCTAAACTGGGTGTGGGCGTGGCCAGCATATGTGACACATCCGGCTCATGGGCCGGGAGTTTGCCAGCCTTGCTCTAGATCAACTGGATATGAATAAAACAGTTTTTTTTTGTTTTCAACTAAAAAATGAGAAATTAACTAGAAGAACCAGGATTAAAATGTTACGATGTGGAAAGGACCAATTCTGGGTGCATGCCAACCAACAATATTTCACTTTTTTCCCTTATGAAAGTCATTTATATCTCAGTATAGATAAGAAGAAGTTACCATTTCATGCCTTCAAAATTCTTTCCCACCATATATAGGTCTGGATTTCTCTGTCTGCACTAATACTTTTCTTGTGTATAGCTAGAATGGCTGCATTTTGATTCTAATAGAACCCCCTCACAAGCACAAAGCCGAAAGCACCAGCCTGAAGATGGCGAGTGGGACCTCGTTGAAACGTCGCCAAGATACTCTCAATCTTACCTGGGAAAAGACCCAAACACGCCAAGACCTGCATACCTGTATTTGTGAAAATCTATGAAAACAAATATTAATATATATGTATACACACACACACACACACACACACACACACACACATACACACACACACCTATCTATCTATCTATATCTATATCTGTATGTTATGATGACACACTGCAGCAGGTTTAGCACAGATAGAAAAGGTCATTTCATATATTTTCCACTGAATTATTTATAATGCTTGTCACATGACTCACCTCAATGTTATTTTGTTCAGCCACGCGTGTATATGTAGGTATGTATTTCAGTTTATGACATGCATTTTACAGTAATATTTATTCCTGAACCCATGATAAAGTGTATGAATCAAATGAAAGTCAGGTCCACCTGCATCATAATTCCTTACGCATTTTATACTCTGTTGATTAAGCCATGACTGACTTCAGCACACCCATTGTACTAAATAACAAAACCACATTAAGCAATATAGGTACATACCATAATGGTTGGATTCACACAGCGTACAAAACTGAAGCTGAACAAGCTTAGTTTAATGTTTGACTCTAGCATTGCTAGAGGTCCCTTGTACTACAGCAAAGCCTTGCACATTGTCCTTTTTTCTAGTTCTTCATCCTCCCAACAAAGAAAAAGATCAAATTTAACTATTCTCTCACCTCCTTTTATTATTTCCTACATTCATCAATATTCTTTGGGACCAGGTAAACTGATGATGTTCCCTTGGAATATTAAGCCTATCACTTTAGCTAAGTGGGTTTTCAATCATCAAGCTTCAGCTATCACCTTGTATAATTCTGTTACTAAATTATCCTGAGCAATAACCAGACAATCCTATGTGGGCAACAGCTATACATAATGCTATCCATAGGGAAGAAAAATCGGAAAACTATATATTGGCACAAGAAGCTGTGGATATTATGGGGTAATAGGAAAGGGAGGGAGGGAGGGAGATAGAGAGAGGAAAGAAAGAGAGAAAAGAAGGAAGGAAGGAAGGAAGGAAGGAAGGAAGGAAGAAAGAAAGAAAGAAAGAAAGAAAGAAAGAAAGAAAGAAAGAAAGAAAGAAAGAAAGAAAGAAAGAAAGAAAGAAAGAAAGAAAGAAAGAAAGAGGCCTAAAACCCTGCCACACCAGTTTTAAACCTGCCAGCTGGTAACTTTTCCCTAGCTGAGTGTATTTAGAATAACTTGGCATTAGCAAGTGGGTGTGGATCATTTCCATAGAAACAATCCTCAATAGGCAGCATTGACACTTTGAGATTGCCTCCTTTCTCCCAGCATGCTATCATATTAACATGAACATTCAAAAGAGTTTCATATCCCTGTGCCAGGATCACAGGTGCAGAAACCTACAAAGCGAATTCTTTTGGGTTTATACCAATTCTTCTATTTCCCCTAAATTCACACCTAGTTAAATTCAATCTCATAGTTAAGCAATTGTTTGGATATTTTTATTTGCTTTATTTAGTTCCAAAGATAGCAATTGTGGAGCCATAAAGAACCAGTTTTCCTATAAATTTAAAATATTGATTGTCAGTTGATTTTCAGAATTTTGGATTCTTCCCAATGTTGATATTTCAATATTTGCTTGACATGGAAAGATGCTTCAAAATTTTTAAAATTTGGGGGGACTTTTGAGAAAAGAATCCTAATTATCATTTGGGTAACTGACAACAAACTTTTTAAAAAAAAGATGTAAAAAGAATTTACAAGCAAATTCAATAATTGCATGAAAAATTATCACTGAATTAGGTAAACACCAGCAGCAACAATATATGCTAATCTATGCTAATCCAGGCATATATTTTTTTTCCAGTTAGTTTGAAGTAAACTATTACTACATTTAATAAAATGCTTGTGCTTAGAGCCACAAAGGTATTTTCTGGTACAACGTGGATTTGTAGCTATTCCACATTCCCAATATGGTACATCAAACATAATGATTTTTAAAATCCACATTAACCAAGACTTTATTGTACATAAAATATCTAGGCCCCCCCAAATCCCAGGACATATCCTCCTAAGTCCAAGAGCATTTTATTTCGCAGTGGCACCCGCTCTTTCATTCAAACCAAACAGCCAGCTGCAAAATGTAATTTAGGTAGACCCAATCCACCTCTTTCTTCTGCATATTGTAACACCTTATATTTCATTTGTGGTTTGCCACACAAATTTAGACCTATCTTTTTGCCATTGTTTAAATGGTGCATCAGTTGCCAAAAGACGCATTGGCTGAAATAGAAACATCAGTTTTCCCTGACAAAAACCCTCTAGATCAGGGGTGTCAAACTCACGTCGTCATGGTGGCATCACGTGACCTATCAGGACTTTTTCCCCCTTCGTGTATGGGCTGGGAGTTTGACAGCCCTCCTCTAGATGTTTGGGACATTACTCCTTTCATTCTCTTATTCTTTGGCATTTTGTGTGACCCAATGCATGTGGAGAGAAGCAGGATTCAGACTGACTGACTTAAGCCAACTCATTTGGTGAGATTTGAACATTGGCCTCATAATTCTTCCTTAATGATTTTCCAGGTAAATATCAGTGTTGTAATTAGTTATCAGCTTTACTTTTGAGTACACACCAAATGATCTTTCTTGAGCAATCACAGCAGATAGGCAGGCAGGGGTTCCTGGCAATTACTAAAACTGTATTGGCTTTTTGCCTGAGGCCAAGCAGATAACTTGACTGCACAGACTGAAAATAGGATCAGCTCCAAACCTGAAGGCAAGGTTTATCTTTAGGTAGCTGGCAAAGGTAGCTCTCTAATGCCTCCTTAGATCATTATTCTTAATTAATTAAACACATGAAGAATTTGTTAATGCAGAAATAGAAGTAGCCTTATTACCTAGGCCAGTCTTACATATGGGGGAAGGGGGGTGGGGCAACATGATTGTCTCCTAGTCAATTTCTCCCCAATTCAGTATTAGAAAGGTTTTGACACTTCCAGTCTACCAAATGCCTCAACTCTAATTGGCTTTCTCTATACTTGGACTTCAATGTAATTATCCCTGGAGATGGAGACTGTAAGTCTGGGCATCATCTTTCCTTTTGTATGGTTCTTCTGCAATACAAAAGGAGTTCGGTTGAATGTTTGTTTTCCTTCCCTACAAAGTAGATTGCTTGAATTTAACTCACAGCAATAAGCTCTGGCAAGGCAACATATGCATCTTATCACATCAAAAAGCACAGACACCCCCCCCAAAGATTTTCTGTCAAAAGCAAATATATGACCATCCATTTTAAAAGCAGGTGGGATTGTTCTCTGTTTTGTTATTTTCAATTTCTTTGTAATACATTGGCTGGATGCTAGAATCATTTGATAGAGGGGATAACTTTGGGACAGCCATAAAGTTGCATTTAAAAAAACAGTGGATATGTTGCCGAGAACAACAGTGGATATGGCAATGCTGCAATGATGTCATGAGGTAGGTATTCACATTTTTCAAATACTTTTTTTTGTAGGGTTTTGGTTTCTTTGTTGACATCCCATTGAGGGAAGAAGTTATTTAGCTGTTTGAAAGCCAACTGATGGACAATCTATTCTGGCTCTGAAGTGTTCATAACTGAAGAAGCAGTTATTCTCCATGTGGCTCTTAATATTTTTTACTTTCTTACTACTTACCATACTAACAGGTTTCCTGGCTGGATTCATCCATAGTGTTGGTTGCCTCCTTCGATGGTTACTAATTTCACCATAAAGCTTCCTAATTTGCTTCAGCGATCGTAGATATTGACATGCCTGAGTTTAGTGAATTCCCATCATCCTCTGAGTCACAGAAATTGACTGATGTAAGATGAAGAGCTGGGCTCAAGAGGCCTAAGGGACTATTTTCCTAGTTTGTTTGCTAGGAAAAGAATTTGTGTTCCACCTCTTCCCGTCCTACAGACCTGGCTGTGCAGTACAAGAATGATTAAATGCAGCGCTAGTGTCCTGAGTCATAACAAGTACATGTGAACTTTCTTCTGAGGTTAGGGTTCAAGATGAGAAGGGGAGAGGTTTTACTGAATATTTGCAGATTTGTTCTCCAAAAGCTTCTGGCCAATTGTCTCCCCTGCATGCTGTTAAAGTCTAACAGAATTCTTAGTAGATATAATAAGATTTTGAATTTATCTACATAAAAATGTTAAAGCATAGCTAAATATCAAAGGCCATATGTAAGAAGTACCTATGGCTTTCATTACAGATATAGGCGTATGTATCTCTTCAGCACAATCTGAATCAACATTATTACCAAAAGGATCTAGGATATTTAATTAAAACATTTTTCCAACTTTTTCTCTTGAGTTACTTGTTTGTGAAAAAGTAAGCATTTTATTACAGGCTATACAGGGATAATAAGTCCCCCTCAAATATATTCAGAATAAAGATCTTCTGTGTTTCCTGCAGAGTAGACAACAATACTTTATTTGGAGGGGGGGGGAGTGTAGTTCTGGAATCCCCAATGTAACCCTTGTAAGCATCTGCATGTTCACTGATATATATTGTAGGTTTCTAGTCCCAAAGTTGAGGGTTATCCTCTGGCATTACAATGCTTCTGGGGCCCAAAAGGAAAAATAAAGATGGATGCTGAAATTCCCATGTTTTGAAAGATGATCCTCTGTCTTCAAAAATAAACAGAACAACAACAAAAAATGGAAATAGGAGCACTAGGGACCATCCCTCTGAAAAGAAGAGGAGAATCTAAAAATGTGGCTGATAGCACTCTGGAAAATCATTCTATAATTTGGCCCCACTGTATCTATTGTTTGAATGGAAATACATACCAATATCCCTTTTAACCTTTCACATATTTTATCAGATTTATATTTGGCCATTAAAGAGATTTTTCATTTTTCAGAAAATACAGAATGTATATTGTTTCTAACAGACTAAATTACACTTACTGTATAAGTTATCATTGTTTAAAGACATGAAATAAAACCCAAATGCTGCTATATTGATTTACTCAAACAATAATCCTTAATTGTTTCTATTGACCCAAATGGTCTTCCATTTAGTATTATTAGTATTACTAATTTAGTTTTGTTTTTTTGTAGAAATAGTCCTGCTAAAGTCAATAGTTTCCTTCAGTTCTCTACTCATCATTAATTAAAAACATATTTCCATTCTAGTCTAGAAATCTTCAACCAAATTCTTGGGCAATTGTACTGCTAAAACTAAAACATTCTTCAATACCTTATTCTGGAATTGACAGATATTCCTTCTTGAGTTAAAAAGAAAAAGATTCTGCAGAGGTGTTCCTTTTATACCAGAAGGATGCCTTCCAAGATCTTCAGTGTAGAAGATGTCATCCTTTCTGGTCAACTTGCTTGGGGAGAAGCCGGAAATAGCACTTGTTATGTCCTGAGGACTCAAGGAGTTCTCACTCAGGTCCACTCACTTTGTGTGGGCGATATTCCCCCATTCCCATTGGTTGGTTCTCCCCAGCAGCCAGCTATAAAAGCAGGCTGCGGGGTCCAACTGGTTGCTGATTGCTGCGAGCCAGTTCCAGGTTTGGCAAGCACGGTCAGCCCTTTATTTGTAAAATAAAGTACTGTTGCACTCATGCTCTGGTTCAGCCTCTCATTGCTCAAACTTAACACTGGCGACGAGGATGGGATGGCTACCAGATGCACCTTGCAACCGCTGAGTCACTAGCCACCGATCCGCAGCCCAGAGAGAGCGATCGGCTGGCGATAAGGGAAACGCTGATCCGCAGCCAGAGAGAGCGGTCAGCTAACAAAACGAGCGATCAAAAAGAGCAAACGCAGATCCGCAGCCAGAGAAAGCGGTCTGAGTCAAAAGTTAGAAGCGTCTGTAGCAGCTTGTTAGCCCGCACGGGGAAAGTGAAGCTCTGCGAGCCGCAGCCGCTCTGCATTTGGCGTGAAATTCAAACGGGTGTCATTTGAATTTCGAGCCAGTAGGAATCACAGCACAGCGCTGTAGAGAGTCACTAACGCCCACTTTTTTGGCACGAATCTAGACACCTCCAACGGCTAGCAGCCAACGTGGTAACCCAGAGAGAGAAAGAGAGGTTAGCAAAAAACCTCTCCAGAGCTGATTTCACTAGTTACTCACGAGCGCTCGTAGTCCCAGAGAGATTTTTTCCGCAGGTAGCCCAGCCGTTCCAGCACCATGAGTTCCAACCCAGTATTCCCCGCGTTTAAACCAGACGAAGAGAAGTGGGAATCGTATAAGAACCATTTCAATCATTACATCGATGCGGTCGGCCTGGCGGATGCGAGAGAGCATCGGAAAAAATCCTATTTCCTAATCTACTGCGGAGCCACCGTTTACGATACCGCCGCAGCACTCGTAGCGCCGAGAGAATTAAAATACGTTCCGTGGTCCGAGTTGCTTGAGATCCTCACTAACCACTACGCTCCCAGACCTTCACAAATCGCCAGGAGGTTCACGTTCCGTATGAGGAAGCAATCAAGTAAGGAGACCATCAATCAATATATGGCGCCCTCAGAACAGCAGCCCTGCACTGCGGGTTTGGAACATACCTGGAGGACATGCTCCTCGATCAATTAGTTGTGGGGTCAAGGATCTCAACCTACAGAGGCGACTGCTAGCTAAAAAAGACCTCAACCTTGCGCAAGCGGTAGAGGAGGCCCTAGCAGCCGAGCTAGCAACGAACTCAGCCACCGAAATTCAGGGCCCAAGTGCCAAGCTAGCATCGTTCCCAGTCCATTCCGAAGAGGTGGAAGCGGAGGAAGCCCACAACGATGAGAACGATGTCCATCGCCTCACCAATGACAGACGGTCGCAGGTAGGGGCCAAACAAGAATACACCGGTCCACCCAAGCACATCACGCTGTGCCTAGCCTGTGGGGGATCACATCAAAGGGCCACCTGCAAGTTTAAAGGAGCCGTTTGCAACAACTGCCATAAGAGGGGGCACATTGCGAGAGTCTGCCAAGCCCCCCAAAGCGCTGCACACAGACCCCCGTCCTCGCACTCGGGACCACAGAGGCAAGTATTAAACTGTCGCACGCACCACCTTGCCAGGCGTACTGGCCACACTGTTAGTAAATTTCTCTCTCCGTTTCCCTAGAAGGTAAACCGTGCCACATGGAGGTTGACACAGGGTCAGCGCTCTCAATAATCTCGTGGAACACCCTCAAGAGACTCCACCCCAGCCTATCTACTACCCGGCTTCAGAGATGCCAGTTCGGCCTGAAGGACTACCAGGGGAAGGCCATTCCCGTGATCGGCAGAGGCAAGTTCTTTGTCAGTTTTAGAGCTTTTAAAGGCCACCTATCTCTAGTGGTAGTTAACGGCAATCTACCCACCTTATTGGGGCTCGATTGGTTTCCCCACCTCGGCCTAGGGTTAACAGGAGTCCATGCTGTCTCAACCTCAGACACTGACTCCTTATTCGCTGACTACGCAGATGTGTTCAGCGAAGAGCTGGGGTGTTATAATGGAACCCCCATCTCGTTCACCGTTGACCCCCAGGCAGTCCCAATCAGATTAAAACCACGTCGAGTTCCATTTGCTATTCGACCAAAACTAGACGCTGAATTGGATAAACTACTAAAACAAGGGGTCATTGAGCCAACAGATTTCGCCAAGTGGGAGACGCCCATTGTCACACCCTCAAAAAGATGGTAGCCTGAGAATTTGCTCGGACTACAAGACAACAATCAATAAATATTTACAAGTTAGCGCCTACCCTGTGCCCGTCATTCAGCACTTATTGCACACATTCGAACCGGGCAGTATTTTTGCTAAATTGGACATATCTCAAGCATATCAACAGTTCCCTGTTGATAACCAAACAGCGGAACTTCAGACCATCGTCACTCACAGGGGTGCCTTCCGATGCAAGCGTCTCCAATTTGGCATAAGTGTTGCCCCGGGTATTTTTCAGTCCCTCATGGAGCGGATTTTACAGGGCCTCCCTGGTGTAGTACCCTACTTCGACGACATCTTGGTCTCGGCCAGGGACAGACCCCAACTCTTCCAGAGAGTGCGAGCAGTGTTAGAGAGGTTCAGACAGCATGGCCTCAAGTTAAAAAAAAAAATGCGCCATTGCCACTAGACAGGTGGACTTTCTGGGTTATAAAATTGACGCCTCTGGCATTCACCCCCTGGAGTCCAAGGTTAGGGCGATCCAGAAGCTCCCACACCGACCTCCAAAACGGAGCTACAAGCTTTCTTGGGGCTCCTAAACTTTTATGCATCCTTCTTGCCCCATAAAGCCTCAGTAGCCGAACCCCTACACAGATTACTAGACAAAAAGTCACCGTGGCACTGGGGGCACAAAGAAGACCAGGCGTTTAACGCCGTCAAATCACTACTTACGTCAGAGGCAGTGCTCATCCAATTCGACCCCAACCTTCCTTTAGTACTGGCAGCAGACGCATCCCCTTTGGAATTGGGGCGGTCCTTAGTCACCGACTCGCCAATGGCGCCGAGGCCCCCATCGCTTTTTTCTCCAGGACGCTCTCGGCCACGGAGCGAAATTACAGCCAAATTGACAAGGAAGCCCTAGCAGCTGTTGCAGCTGTGAAAAAGTTTCACGAATTCCTTTTTGGCCACTTCTTCGAACTGGTCACCGACCATAAGCCCCTTCTGGGCCTACTGGCCGGCGACAAACAGACACCTCAAGTCCTCTCCCCTCGGATGACACGGTGGACACTTTTCCTAGCGGCCTACTCATACAAACTTATCCACCGCCCGGGCAAAACTCTATCCCACGCTGACGCGCTCAGTCGCTGCCCCTTACCCGCTCCGGCTGAAGACCCAGCTCCTGTCAATGCCATTTTTGAAATCACACAGTTGGACCTGCCCATCACCGCCCTTGACATCGCCACCAAAACCAAGGCAGACCAAACACTCGCCCAGGTGCTCGACTGGGTGAGGAGGGGGTGGCCGGGAGGCAACGTTAATAACAAATTCGCACCCTTTAAGACTTGCATGCAGGAGCTGTCCAGTTTGCAGGGTTGTCTTCTGTGGGGCACTCGAGTGGTCATTCCGACCTCGCTGCATGCCCGAGTCCTGGAGGCGTTGCACGAGGGACACCCGGCATTGTGAGAATGAAGGCGTTGGCACGCAGCTACGTGTGGTGGCCGGGTCTAGACGAGGACATTGTCAATTGGGTAAGTTCCTGCAGCATTTGCCAGGAATCCCGTCCTGCTCCCCCATCGCCACCCCTACCAGATGGGAGAGCGCCAGCGCCCCTTGGTCTAGAATCCATATCGATCTGGCCGGCCCCGTGCATGGAAAGATGTTCCTAGTGGTCGTGGACGCTTATTCCAAGTGGATAGACGTGGCACAGCTATCCACGACCACCACACTAGCAATCACCAACGTGTTAACGCGCCTGTTCGTTACACATGGACTACCCGACTCCTTGGTCTCCGATAATGGCCCACAGTTCGCATCAGTAGAATTCAGCCGCTTTGCAGCCAACCTTGGCATTCGCCACATTTTCACAGCCCCATTTCACCCTGCGAGTAATGGGTTGGCTGAAAGGGCCGTCAGGACCACCAAAGAGGCCCTCGCTAGGTTTGGCAGAGATGACTGGCACCACAAACTCTCACGGTTCCTGATGAGCCAGCACTCAACCCCCTGTGCAGTCACCAATAAGTCCCCAGCGGAACTTCTGATGGGCCGGCGCCTGAGGACTGTATTAGATAGACTGCACCCACAATACTGCCCTGACTCTCCCCTCGCTTCCACTTCGGGGTTAGACATTTTATGTTACAGGAGCCGGTATTTGCAAGGAATTTCGCTGGGGACCCGCTTTGGATTCCGGGCGAGGTCATCGCCACACGGGCCAAGATCGTATAGAGTCAGGCTGGAGGATGGTCGCGCCTGGAGGAGGCACATAGACCAACTCAGAAGGCGCCTCAGCAACCTCGCAAACAAGAATCCAGAGCCTCCAGTCGAAGGGGAACCGTCTCATCCGCCGCCCAGCCACACCGCACCCAGCGACCAGTCTGCGCCAGTGGTCGTTCCGGTCAGCCCAAATTCGGACAACAGCGCCCAGAGAGTTGACCAACCTGATCCAACCCACGAGAGCTCGACCCCAGAAACCAACCCGGTGGTTCCCGAGGATGCCCAGTCCAGAGAGAGTGTTGGCGACACTATGCCAGCTCAACCGTCACAGACTGATACCGAACAGACAGACAATGTTCCCGAGTTGCGCCGCTCCGGGCGCCAACACAAACCCCCCGTCTACCTCAAGGACTATGCGTGTTCGCATCTGGGGGGAAGGGGTGTTATGTCCTGAGGACTCAAGGAGTTCTCACTCAGGTCCACTCACTTTGTGTGGGCGATATTCCCCCATTCCCATTGGTTGGTTCTCCCCAGCAGCCAGCTATAAAAGCAGGCTGCGGGGTCCAACTGGTTGCTGATTGCTGCGAGCCAGTTCCAGGTTTGGCAAGCACGGTCAGCCCTTTATTTGTAAAATAAAGTACTGTTGCACTCATGCTCTGGTTCAGCCTCTCATTGCTCAAACTTAACAGCACTGCTTCCTGTCCTTCACTACAAACAAGCCAGGGAGACACACTTTATCATGGTAGAAAAGATTAACATTGATCAGTATGCAACTTTTACAGAGCTCTTGTAAAACTTTCCAGTTTCTGTCCTCAAATCATCCCACATCTGCTGCTTCATTCCCACTGGTGTAGGTGGGAGGAGAAGACATTTTGTTTTAGGTCAGCAAATTAATCAGACTCAAAAGTGTCAAGACTGACAGACAACAGCTCTTTGGGGATTAGGAAAATTATTTCCCAGATACCCATCTCCTGCTGGAGCAGTTCTTTTTTAAATGGGAGATGCCAACAACTTCACCTGTACAGTATGATGATCTGTCCCCCTCATTTTGAAAAGGAGGAAGATTGTCAGAGAAATTTTTAAAAAGCTACATCCAAGGTATTTTCCTGGATATTAATGAGCATGAAAATTATTATAAGAGACAATAAAGGAAACTACTACAATGAGATGGATGGAGCAATTTCTTTCTCCCCACTTAGTAGCTTATTGAATCCTGATTTTACAGTTGTGTACTTTGGTTTGCTCACCTCAGTTAGTACATGAACCACACCCAGATTTTGTGAACAATTTGCTCATTTTTCTTCACGTCTCTCTCCAGCTTTGAAAACAATTGCCTCTTATTATGTGAGGATTACCAGATCTGGGTTGCAAAAATACAGACTGTGAAAAAGCAGCAGTGCTGATCCACATTTTTGTAGCCCCCATCAGATACAGGGAGTTCACGACTTACAATTGGTTGCTTAGTGACTGCTCAAGGTTACAACAGATCTAAAGAAGGGGACTTATGATCTGGATCCATAGTTAAAGCAATACTGTATTTTTTTAAAAAATAAAAATATATTAAAAAGGACAACCATATAAAAAAAGCCTTGGTGGCTCAGTGGTTATCATGCAGCATTGCAGGCTAATTCTGTCGACTGCCAGCAGTTCAGCTGTTCGAGTCTCACTGGCTGAAGGTTGACTCGGCCTTCCATTCTTCTGAGGTTGGTAAAATGAGTACCCAGGTTGTTGGGAGCAATATGCTGACTCTATAAAGTGCTTAGAGAGGGCTGTAAGGCACTATGAAGCGGCATATAAGTCTAAATGCTATTGCTATTGCTGAAATACAATGTATTGTTTGAGCTTCTGAGATAGACTGGCATCAGTCATTCAAGACAGTAAACTAATCATTTAAAATATTCTCTATAGTGTTACTTCAGTGGTTTGGGTTTCCCACTTGCTTCTATTAACTGAGCCCTTGACTTCAGTAGGCAAAGAGAACAGGGAGAGAAAAACTACATTGATAAGAAGATTCAATGGTAAGAAAGGAGGATTTAAATTAAATTGTCCCCCAAGGCTTTTCAAGAGTTTAAAAGAGTTATGAACTACACATTTCCAGAATCTACAATTACCTTCTCCCCCCACCCTCCAAAAAAGGTAGAGAACACTGATTGGTATTCACACATTGATGCTATGATTGTATATAAGCTGTAATAAGCACATGAGTCTTGATAAAAGGGTTTTCATCCTTCAAAATGCATTGCAATGAAAAGATTGCTGAAATAAGCCTGGCTTTGGGTTTTGCAACTTACTAATTGCATAGCTGGTGGCAAGGCCTGGAGAGTGCAGACAGGATGGTATTTAATTAAAAGGGTAAGAGGCTTCAGGCACAGGTAGGACTATGCATACTCCATTTTCTCAGTCATTTACATACCAGAAAGCAGGGAATTTCCCCGGTTTTCCCAGATAGTTGATCTGGTGACCTTCACAACCTTTGGGGGAGTGCCAGTGCCAAGGCCCTAGAGTGGGTGGCAGCATTACTATGGTAATTTTGCTTATAAACTAATGAGCACAGAGGCTTGGCAGTTTGTGTCAGGCAGCCAGCAATCATTGTTTGTGAAAGGAATATCCACTCAAGGCACTCAAGGAACAAAGCTTGCTAGGTATAAAGAGTACATAAAGGCTACTTAGGAACTCTTGTATTTTGTGGATCACCGTGGCTCAGCAATGGACCAGCACATGGATAACCTTGGTCCAGCTTAGAAACTAAGTAGGCATAGTTTTGGGTAATATTTAGTTGAATTCCTCTAGGGCAAGTGTGTCTTAAACTTGACAACTTTAAGATATGTGGACTTCAAGTACCAGAATTCCCCAGGCAGACATGAATTCTTGGAACTGAAGTCCACACATCTTAAAGCTGCCAAATCTGTAAACAATGGGAATACAAGGACCATAGGCTACATTGGGAAGCTGAAAGAATGTAGAAGAAACTCACTTCCATGCTGCTAATGCATGGACATGAAACCATCACGAGTGGAGCATGACTCAAAGAACATGTTATTCTTTTAAATACAACACAAAGAGAAAATGCAATAAGTATAGAAAGGGAGACAGGGAAAGAGAACATTACTTATTGTAAGCCACCTTGGATCACCTCTTGAGTGGTGTATAAATTTCATAGCAAAACAAAAACAAAAAAACATGCCATTATGGAGACTACAGATCCCGATATATAATTTATATTCGCATTTTTCCTCTTTCCACCCCATCCCTTTCTCTTTTTGTACTAGAGTTACAATTAAATTGATTCATATCAGCTAGATAGTACAAACCTTAGTCGAATTCAAACATTTTGTTGATGATTGACAATAGAAAGCACTGAAAGATAGGCATCAGAGATGGTGATCTAAGGTGAATCTAGGGCTTGGAGGGCAATGGTCTTCCAACTTCTTGTCAAAGGATGATTTATTATTTGTCAAGCTACAATAGTAAGGGTCTAACTGTAATGTTTTCCACATGCAAAACTTAGTACTTAATTTCCATGCTGTTTTACAGTTCAGACAGCATTCAAAGAAGGTATCATCCATCAATTTGTCCACAGAGGATGATAATCAGTGACACATCCTATAATGCTGCAGATACTAATTTCTTTAAGCCCTGGATCAGATATAGACAGTGTATCATGACAAAATTATAGTAGAGAAGAGGAAGTATAGTAATCCTTTTGCAAATACTGTAACATTTTCCACCTTGGGGTCTGACTACATTTTGAGAAAAGAAAAAGACTGCTTTTTTGGATATTTTGTCTACAGAAAAAGTTGCCTGAAGATAGAAAATTACAAGAAACTAGGAACTGGTAAGGTTAAATCCTGACTCTGTAATGTATTAATTTCTGGGAGGGAGACTGCTACCATTATTAACATGGGCAGGCATTAATATGGATAGGTGGGAGGGGGTCCCCAATCCTCGGTCCATAGCGTGAAACCGGTCCACACAAGCAAGCGAAGCCCCATCCACAGGATGCATGCAGCACATGAAACCACATACCCCTTTCTGGTCTGCGGAAAAACCTTTTTCCATGAAACCAGACCCTGGTGCCCAAAAGCGGGGCTGGGGGGCTGATGTAATTCACTTGGTCTTCTTAGAATCTTTTTAAAAGATCTCTGATTTTTAATGTTGATATAATATCTTCTTTTCTTGTCCTCTTTGGGTATGTAGAAATGAGACAATGGGTGAGTAGATATCATCTTTTAGATATTGTTGCAAAATAGTAGACTTGGCCAACAGTGGGAAAGGAAGCTGGTGAGTAACAGAATGCAGATTCCCCAACTTTTCTGGATCCAAATATCTAAGAATATTGGAATGTGAAATCCAAGGTATGCAGTGGACACCAAGAGATAGTACGTTGCCTGGGGGTGCTGTTGGCCTGACATTACCTTTCTAGAAAGCTCTGATGCAACTCTGATCTGCTTTGTTTGTGATCCAGTCCTTGCCAAACAGAATGGAAGCGGAAAGTGAACTATTGATACTTCCCCACCCACTGTGCTGTAAACATTGCTTGGGTGGGAATCGTTACACCATCTTCCAATCCTTTATATCTGCAGATGCAAGCACACATACACAGGTCTTTGGGAGGTCACGGATGGGAGAGAGCACAATGTGCAGTCCCTGGAGTTATCTCCTCCATCCCTAACAATGCTTGGCTAGTTGCCCTTCCTAACTGCCAACTGAAGACGTCCTTTTCACCTGACTGTTTGCTTAGCCCCAAACAGCTGTTGGCTGCAAACTGATCAAGGGGCATTCTAGGTCGATGCTTGTTGAGGGTAAGGTGGGGCTGGGGAGGGGGGAGAGAAAGGGTGTCCTTTTTCAGCCAACAGGCAGAACTAAAGCACTTTAGCAATAGTTTATAGAAGTAGGCACAAATTCACAAACAACCAAGGAAGAAAGGCCTAATCCAAGGGAGCATGCTGCCCAGGTTCAGGGGAAAGAGAATGGGCACATGACAGAGCTATTCCTTGGGAGAGAGCCTAAAACAGCTATAAACCCATCCAGGGTTGCCAGCAGATGTTTTGAACACTCTCAGAAGTTCTCTCTAAACCATTTTTAAAAGCAGAACAATAAAAGGTATTTTTACACGAACTCTGCCTTATGCCCTATTAAAATGCAAAGGGGTAGTGGCGGTGCACTATCTGCTGCCCTTCTGGCCTCTCAAAAAATTTCTCTCACAGTGAACTTTCCCATTATGAGGGTAAGAAACTCTCCACACAGGGATCTCCATCAGATCAGAACAATAAGCAGAGTCACGGAGAATCCTGAGGCACTTTGAAAGATTATATTTCATATCCTACAATCCATTTCATCATTTATGTAAAGCATTATTTTAAGGGAAGTATCTATATGCCAGTGGTTGGGTGTGTATAGGAAGGGGAAGAGTGAAAGAAGAAACAAATATGGATGGTGCAGCACTCCAAAACCATTACTGTGTGGGAATGACATGATTCTTTCATTGATCATCAACACATTTAGTGTAGTAAGAACTCTTGGCAGTGTTTATTTAATCTTTAAGAAATAGAGTTTCTTACATTCTACTTCAAGCTGTTTGATAAGAAAACGAGGTTTTTCTAGTGGGCATCTGAAAAATGTCTAGACAAATTGAAATATTCCTCACCGGTTTAAATATATTGCCATTTCCAATGCCAGGTCTTATGTATTATTTATCAATTTTTGTAGGAACTGTAAAGGATACTTTATGTATATCATTATAAAATTATTAAAACAAACTAAAAACAGTTTCTAAGGAAGAGTATGGATATGTTCCCAATACCTTTTATTTATTATTGTCGGGAAGAAAGGTCATTTGAATAACTCTAAGGATGTTATCCTTACTGAAATTGTAAACTTGCCTAGGATTGTACCATTTCAAAATGCTAGGAGGTGGTTATATACAGTACTATACCTACAAGAGGTTCAGGCTTGGAGCATTCACCCCATATAACCCCATTTGTAATCTGAAGGTTTAGGATTGTACCATTTCAAAATGCTTGACAGGGGCTACACACAGACCAATACCTACAAGAGAGTCGGCCTTGGAGTATTCACTAGACTGAACCCCATTTATAATCTGAAGTAAAAACTGAAAGTGAATAATTCAACAAAAGTCTCTACAGCTGAACTATAAATAGGCTGGGTTTGATAAGCAAAGGAAAACAGGATGTCACTAAGTCAATGGGGCAACTGATAAATGAAATAGCTCTTTGGAAATGATAAGGCTCAAGAGTTGATAAGTGAGGGTGAAAGAATCCCACAGAAATCCAGAGAAAACCGAAGACGGGGAGGTACTGTGCACCCTTCACATACAATAGTTTTAGGAAGCCCTCCCCAGCAGAGAATGTTTAAGATCAACTAATTGATAGAACAAGATTCAAGGCATTCTCTCTAGGATTCCCTTTCATATGGAATAATTTCTCTCAAGTTCCTCATTTGAAATTTTAAAGATCTTTTGAAATCATCCTGTTTTAAAGGGCTTTTAACCAGAGGTGGTATTCAGCAAGTTCTGACTGCTTCTGGAGAACCGGTAGTGGAAATTTTGAGTAGTTCGGAGAACTGGCAAATACCACCTCTGACTGGCCCCGTCAACCCCATCTATTCTCTGCCTCCCGAGTCCCAGCTGATCAGCTGGGTCTTCTTTTATTGCCCTACACAGGAGAAAGATGCTGGAAAGTGGGGTGGGGTGGGGTGGGGTGGGGTAGGGTGGGAATGGGGATTTTACAGTAACCTTCCCCTGCCACGTCCACCAAGCCACGCCCACAGAACCGGTAGTAAAAAATTTTGAATCCCACCACTGCTTTTAACCAATATGGTTATTTAGACATTATTGTTGTACTGAACCTACGGTGCTTTTTCCAAAAGGCAACTGTACTTTTTGGGTTTTTTTTTTCTTTGAAAATGTTCTGCTTCTCATCCAGGAAGCTTCTTCAGTTCTAACTGAGTGGTGAGGAATGGAAGGATTTATATCCTTTTGTTGTATTTGTAAAATTTTATTGCTTTAAGGATCTTTTATATGATGAATATATTCGTGGACCTTGTTAGAAATGTTAAGTACTACTATGGTGTTTTACTTTATATTCACTTTATATTTGCATTTTGTCCATTGCCTTAGGTCTGACCCTCCTCCAAAAAGTTAACAGCTGTATGAAAAAAATAAAAATGCCTTTAGATCCATATAGGAACATATAAGGGCTTATATCCTAATTTAACTGCAGTCGCTATGTACAACCAAAGAGCTTAAGTGTTCTTGCCAATGGAATTGGTGCAATAAGAAGTCTCTCATTACCTCTTTTGCCACTCTTCTTTCCTGAGATCAACATGGAAACAATACCCTACATTGGAGAGATGCTGACTGTTACCAAAGAAACAAGCCAAGTGTTAAGCGTTGTGAAACTCATAATTAGTTTGAAACAGAGGACTGTCTGTTTCCAATATTACCTGGTGAATGTTGAGTTGAATTCATGCTGGGGTTAATGCAGTTAATGAGGCTGAGATCAAAACTCACATTTGTCATATATTCAGCATCAGGCTACACATTACGTAAATGCTATCTTATGGCATTCTGTGATTTTAAAAAAACTGCAAAAAAACAAGCACAGGGGCATTTGATTAGGGGGATTAGGGCAATCTGAAGTGGAAAGATTTTTTTTTTCTATGCTGAGATACTCAAAACTGCTGACAGTTGATCCCATCTGCTCACATGGTCCTGACTCTGATTACTTTCTTAGTAATGTTAATAAAAGCACAGTAAAATCATTCATTTAAAACATAATTGGACCACCACCACCACCCCCGGTAAAATATGCATGTTTGCTGTAATTTATCAAAATAATATTTTGACTACTAAAATGCTATATCCCTACTTGAACACCCTTCAAATGTGTTGAACTACTATCCTATTATCCCTTACATCATCTATTTCCGTGATGGTGAACCTATGGCACATGTTGCCTGTTGCTCTTCTGGGTCCAGGCACGCGCCGGCCAGCTGGTCTTCACGCACTCATGCATGCCAGAAAACAGATGCTCAGCTTCCCGGCAAGCACATGCTTTTCCGGTTTCCAGCACTCCCATGCACATGCACCAGGGAGCTGCTCTTCCAGTTTCTGGTGCTCCCCCCTGTGCGTGTGCTCCCATTTCAGCACTCGGTGCTGAAAAGGTTCACCAACACTGATCTATTTCTTCTGCTGCAACTGGAGATAAAAGATGAGCCATGGTGGTGCAGTGGTTAAAATGCAGTATTGCAGGTTAGTTCTGCTGACTGCCAGTGGTTTGATCTTGACCAGCTCAAGGTTGACTCAGCCTTCCATCCTTCCAAGGTTGGAGATCCAGATTGTTGGTGGCAGTATACGGTCTCTGTAAAGCACTTAGAAAGCAGTGGTTCCCAACTTTTTTGGCTCTGCAGACTGGCGGCAGAAGAAGAGGGGATGGAAATGGATTCGTGCGCCTCCCCGCTGCTTACACCAGTGGAGCTTTGCATGCCCGCACGCTGTTTGCGTGACCCAGTTTCCAATGAGCCACAAGGGGTTCCTAAAGGTTGGTTGAGAACCCCTGTTGTAAAACAGTATTAAGCAGTATATATGTCTAAGTCCTATTGCTATTGCTAGAAACCCAGATAAAAATCATAGGCCTCTCTTACTGTGTGCAGTTGGGGATCAGGAAAAGATCTTGTTATTTTAAGAACTGATGTTAGAGGTTTTACATCTGTACAATTTTACTTTTACTTTTTTTATGCCAGTTTTATCTTGCTTTAAATTCTTCTTTAATTGGGTCATGCTGCTTGTTTTCTCTTACCAATAGTATATTATGCACAGTTTTTATTGTTTTTTTAATATTTTATGATTTGTTATCTGATCAGCACTGAAGGATCAACTGACCAGGTTCCAAATGAAATCAGTCATTCAAGTAAGAGAAATATTTAACCAAATTTATTTCCATTTCCATTTCTGAAAACTGTTGCAAGGAACACTCCAGGATACTTTCACATAACTAGCTCAGCTTAGTTTTAGCCTTTATGAAAGTTGGACTTTGAAGAAGCAGGATAAGAAGAATATTGACACTTCTGAAGTTTTGTTTTGGGGAAAACTCCTGAGAATACCATGGAAAACAAAAAGCAAACAAACCTATCAACAAACAAATCAGCCCAGCAGTCTCACTTCATGTGGGCAGCAATAAAAACCCTCCCTCTGTCAGCGCTGATGTGGTGAACTGTTTTTTAGCTCAGCTGAGGCACAGCAATCCGCTCTTCCGAGCAAATCAACTGAGCTAAAAACAAGGGGATATAGGAGAAGGTAGGGTAGGAGCAGGTGGGCGGGGCAGACAGAGGTGGTATTTGCCGGTTCTCTGAACTAATCAAAATTTCCATTACCAGTATGCCAGAACCGGTCTGAACTGGCTGAATACCACCTCTGCAACAACCTCATGGTCACATGATTTACATTCAGATGCTTGACAACTGGTTCATCGTTATGACGGTTGCAGTGCCCCAGGGTCATGTGATCATATTTGGTGATCTTCTGACAAGTAAAGTCAATGGGGAAGCCAGATTCACTTAACAACCATGTTACTAATTTGACAGCTGTAGTGATTCGCTTAACAAATGTGGCAAGAAATTTATCAACATAAATTAGCAACATAAATTCTAGGCTCAATTGTGGTCGTAAGTCAAGGACAACCTGTACAACATAAATTGCATGGGAAGCTTATTGAGCGTTGAAATTCAGCACCACTGGAAGGCCACAATGTTCCATTCCCACAGTAAGACGTGTAGTTAGGATAATGCCAGTGGGAATGCAATGACATTACATCAGAGAGAAAATTACCATCTTTGATCTAACATTGAAAACATAGTTGCTCCTATAGCAGATATAAATTGGAACATAACAACCTGTCATTGTTACCATAGCACTGTATAAGCAACAGAGATAGTCTCTTTATGGCCCCTTTTATAATGTTTAGTGTTCTCTGTTCAATATAGCTGTTCTGTGACTGCCCCCTAGCTGTTATATTTCCCCCCATTCTTTATTGAGATGTGACTTATTTTCTAGTATTTGCCAACTATGTGGTAAATGTTGAAATCTGGCACAATAAATAAGGCAAACTGATTGCATGCATGTTCTTCCTTGTTCTGAATCAATCAAGGAAGAAACAAGCATCTTCATCATAATATCAGAAAACTTCAACATCCCCCAAACCAAACATTCAAGAGAAAGAATTTGTGTTTGGGGAAGACGACTTTCAGAATCATTATTTAGGATTGACAGCCTAGTTCAGTTGTACCACACAGTTACTGTTTTAATCAAATAAAAGAATTGACAATGTTGGATATCCACAGCAAAGACACAATCTTTTTGCTTATCTGTCTTTCATCTTTAATGATTAATCATCTTTATGTTTTATTGATTTTTATTATAATTTCTTTAATTGTTGTGAGCTGCTGTTAGTGGAAATTGGATGGCATACACAGTCATAGACAAAATTTGCCAGAGATTTTTTTTTCTTGCCATTTATATTCCTTCCACTTCCAAATCATACTTCGTTGTAAAGCAGTATAAATGATAAAGCAGTGTCTGAAGTCAGGCAGCTTATTGATTTAAGTAATACGGTAATAATAATAAAAAGTATTTGCATTTTCTTTCCTTTGGGGTTAATAAAAATGAACATTCCTCACTACTTCTTAGTTAACTGTTAGAATGTCCACTCAGTTAGATATATTCCTATTTGGCCTTCTTTTACTTTATGTTAGTATTATAATTTCCAAAAAACCTGCATAAAACTGTATAAATGATACACAGTACTGAACCAATGGGGGAAAAAAAGTGCAGGAGGTATGGAGTCAAATTTCATATTCCAAACATATTGATTAATATGCTCATACATTTTTAAAGCCCTATTCTTAAGCTTGATATTACTGTATTTAAACATGTTTTCTTCCTTGTCTCATGTTCTATGTACAGTGAAAGCATTTTTTCCATTGTTGTTTAGCAGCTGGATTTCTAAATGCATGCAGACTACAGGTAGTTTTTGTTTATTGACTGCATGTTCAGCAACTGTTCAAAGTTATAATGGCACTGAAAAAGGAGATCTACAATCAGTCCCTATGGTCATATGATCACAATTCAGATGCTTAGAAACAAGTGCACATTTACAATCCTTTCAGCCTCCCATAGTCACGTAATCACCATTTGTGATCTTCACAGTCGACTTCCAACAAGCAAAGTTAATGGGGAAGCTGACAAGAAGTTGCAAGTCTTGTTCACATGACATCATGCTTAAACAACCACAATAATTTCCTTAATAACCAAGCTGGAACTGACATCATAAGTCAAGCATGATCACATAAGAATTTGCTTTACCACTGGATTTACAATAGGATTGCCAGTCCCAATTGGGGCTGGTAACTGAAGACCATCTATCCAAATATTTATTAGCATTCTTTGTTATGTTACATATAGTAGATTTCTCCAAGTTAAAAGTTCATTCTAAGTCTGAGAATCCTTTACTAGTTTTGATGTGATATATATTGTATATTCAATTTTGTTTCTATACTATGTATATTTTAAGAGGACATTTAGTGCTTATTAGGAAGGTTATTAGAAAGTGATTGTGTAGCCTACTTTTCAGTGAATTTTTTGTCCTACATTATTGTTATTGTCATTGTCATTATTTTAGCACTGTGTTTAATATTTTTCAGGTGACCTGACTCAAACTATCCTACTTGGGACACATTATACAAAGATCAATCTAGGGAAGCTCTAATGTTAGGAAAGGTCGGCGAAAAGAAAAGGACATTCAACAGCAACTGGACGCAGTTATAGCAGTGAAGAGTGGATTGTTCGAAGACTGGAAAAATCAGACTAGGGAGAAAATATGTCTGTATGGTCTTTAAGAGTCAAAGGTGACTTAATGGCACATAATAAAACAATCCAGTTAGCATTTTTAATTGGTATGCTTTTACACCTAAGCATAATATAAGCAAAGCAATAAGAATATAGCACATTATAGGTCAGCATCAATAATATAAAATAATTCATTCATTGTGCACTGCTCTCACATGTTCTGAACAACTGTTTTTATTTGATCGAGCAATAATTGATTGCATTTGGATCTACCTTCTTCAAACAGAGGTCATGAAAATGGGTTAAACTTCAGTCACCCTACATTGCTGGATTGTCAAAGTTAAAAGCTAGGAAAATTAATTGAAAGGCTGGGGAATGTAGAATATAGAATTCAGGTTCCATAGTTGGTTTAAAACACCATTTTCAATCCCCAGACAAGGACTCAGAGATTCTTCCACTTCTTACCCTTCCATCCATATGCCAACTGTATCTTTCCTACTGGCACCGCAGGAAAAGAATTCTACATGCTCTAGGATTTCTGGCCATCACTAATGCCCTTTACAATAGAAAAACAACTAGTGTGCATACTTTTGCTTTATTGCTCACAGGGATCAGCTGGTCCTGGGAAACCACTGTTTCTGTGAAATATCTGCTAGCTAAGTCATGATAAATGCCATTCTTTCTGAGAGGTTATTTACTGAGCACTTCTGGGAGTAGTTGGTTGTTAATGAGGCACCAAAAAGGAGACTGAGGAAGCTGCCAGGAGCTGGAGGAATCCTGCCAGGAGTTTAATGAAGTGTCAAAGAGCCTGGGTAGGAAAACATTGTCCTGGGCTTTGATGGAATATCTACATCTTTGCCTAGGCAATGGAACCTAATTTGCTCTCTCTGCAATGAAAGAGTGAACATATCCCCTGCCTGGAGCAAACACCCTTCAAAAGGCTGGAATTGGAATTAGGTTGAGTACCCACATAGCTAAGAAAAGGAGACTTCTGTCAGGAGAGTATCCTCCATATGGAAAAATATGCTTTAAAAGCAAAGGAAGCTGTGAAGAATGATTGGGGGAGAAAAGTCTGAAATAAATAGTTGGGCACCAAAGCAACCAAAGAACCAAAATATATACATTTCCAGAGAGATTATTATAGCCCAATAGCAAAGATTCTAGTGGTACCTCAAAGATTAGAATTTCTTCAACATCCAATTCTTTACTGCTCTGACTCAAGTCTTATGCTTAATTTGAAATTGCAATGCAAGCAGAGATTAATCTAAACTAAACGACAATTTCATTTTAAGATTTAAGGTTGCCAAATCAAATCCATTTTTAATGTCACTGTGGGAAAGAGCAAACTATTCTGTAACTTGCTCACTATTTTGTGAAATGTCACTTGTTCCTTATGAAGGGATTGCCCAACTAACAATAAACTTTACACCCTGTTTAAAGAAAATGAGTAAAGGCTGAGAAATAAGAGCACTGCTTCTCTGTTCTAGTAAGATTTGATGTAATTGGTGATCTTTTGCAATCTCTAGGTACAAATTAACCTATTTAGTTTGCAAGGACTTACCTGAATCACCTACTAAGAACTTCAACGCAATATCAATCAAACATTGTACAGTACCAACACCTGTATTGCTATTCCCTTAATCTACATAATGGCTGTGGGGAGGGGGCACAGTTGGGGCTGGAGATATGTTGGACTTTAAGCTTTGTAGCAATCAGACCTGGCTGAGAACTATAGAAATTAAACTCCAACTCAATGGAGCAGAGCAAGGACAATGTATTGAATGATTCCAGGAGTATTCAGTAAAATAGCTCAATTTTGATAAATTCAATTGATTTATTTATAGTTTTGAAAAAGTATGATATTGCTTCTGTTTACATCTGGAATGTTGCACTTGCACCTTCTCTTGGCAGCATTAATCTTTACATCCCTCAGGTCTTTGAGAAGAAAAGCTGTTACAAGCTGCACTCACTGCAGTGAGCCCAGGGAGTGATACTGTCCTTAGAGATTTAGTGCAGGATAGTTTCTGGAATCAGCTGATGGATTCCTCAAATATGGGGGAAACTACCAATAACTCCCCAAAATTATGGTGGTACATGGTTAGAAAACTCCATACGTGCAGGCATTTATTAGATTTATATGGTTGTCCATCTTATGCAGTATAAACTTGGGCAGCTCACAAACAACAATAAAAGCAATAAAAATAAACATCACAAACTGCCTGTCCCAGAGGGAGGGTGGATAAAAATGCTAAACCCAGTCTAAACATCTGGCTGTCTGTGTGATGAACAATAAAAACATAAAACCAGAGCCAAGAGGCCATAATCTGTCCATGGCAAAGGACTGATGTTAACATTCCTCTGATCCAGATAATTGCCTCACTACCCACTTGAACCCATGGATCACTTACACTTCCCCTTTCCTCTAGAATCAATCATAATTCATTCTTCTTTTCTTTTCTTTTTTCCTGCATAAGACTATTGATCTCTCAGATTAAAAAAAAGTAAACAATAATGTCTTCTTGACTCCTCCTCTTTCTTAATTTTCAGACTTTCTTCTTTCAGTATAACTGTGCTATTGTAATGATGAGTCAATACAAAATGCTTGCATCTACTGCTGTTCATCTTTTAACTGTATTGTTTAAATTGGGGGTGTCAAACTCACATCGTCACTGCATCACGTGATGCATCGGGACTTTTTCCCCCTTTGCTAAACCGGGTGTGATGAGACAAGATTGAGAAAGATACAGACCATCTACAAATATGAGAAGGGATTTGTAATTTTTACACATTCATACCCACCTACCCCATGAGTTAAACAAATTTGGCTCTTTCTAATCTACAACTATCCTGATCCTAGGCATGTTTTCTTAGAACTCCAATCATTAATACAATGAAACTTACTCACTAGTAACAATGCATCCTAGATTTTATATTTTTTAAAAAACCACCACTTCTCCTCCTCCTTCTCTTTCTTCATATTCTAAACCAGAGGTCTCCAACCTTGGCAACTTTAAGACTTATGGACTTCAACTTCCAGAATTCACCAGCCAGTGCTGGCTGGAGAATTCTGGGAATTGAAGTCCACAAGTCTTAAAGTTACCAAGGTTGGAGACCTCTGTTCTAAACTATTTCTACTTTTTTCTTTCCTGCGTGCATTGCAACACAACTTCCTAAAGAGGCAGAGCCCAATTTGAGCAAGGTTTTCTCAGATACAAGTCACATAGGGTTAATAGACAGGCACCATGGTTCAGATGTTGAGCTTGACAGCTGGAAAGACCTGAGCACTGTGTGATGGGATGTGCTCCCATTCCTTGAACTAATAGAACTGCAACTTTATTTGGGAAAAAAACATTTTAATTGCACATAATTTGCATGACTCTAGTTTTAGTTTCTATCTCTGCTTATTTCTAGCTAACATAATCTCTGGAAATAGGGTTAAAGAAAGATCACAGAGACCTAATGTTTTGGTTTAAAACTAATGGCCTCAAACCACAATGCTGACTTAGTTTATCTGTTTACATAATATACTAAAAACCTATTTTGATTTGGTTATGTGTACCCTGAGAAAAGGCACAATGCATACATTTAAAATATTACAGGTTAGGACACATCTAAAATAAATTATATTCAAGCTTGAAGAAGGATTGACATACCAGCACAAAAACTACTACTACAGTGAGTGATTTCAAATAGCCATTACTAGAAATGGATAAATATTTCCAGCTTAAAAGCCAATCCTTCCCTGAGGGGACTCCTCCCTCACAACCGATAGGCAATGTTTCATGGCATGAGGAATACCTGGAGTGATCAAAGGCTCTCACAATACTTGAAATAAACCAGATTTCCCAGAAGGACATTATGACTGACCCCCTTAGGGCATTCTGACAGCCTCAAATTCTAACTCAGTCTTAAAATAGGAATCTGGCCCATGGGGCACCAACTGCAAAACAACAGCAGCAGCCAACAGACTTCTGTTCCTAATCACAGTCACCTAAGGTAAGGAGTAGCAAATCTAAGCAGACTTGACACCCAGAGATTCTGCCCTTGGATGGTATTAGAATAAGTATGATTTAAGCCTGTCTCATGGCTGGGTTAGGGACACAATGAAGGCAACTTCGTGGGGATATTGCACAACAAAAGGCACCAGGGTGTGTTTGTGGTATGGAGAAAAGTCCGTAGTCCAATACTGCTGAAGGAAACTAAAAAGCATTTAATGCAGCATCTTATGTTTTGCAGGGGCTACCATTGTGCCTTGGAGATTTGAAAAGAAAGAAAACTTGGGTGGCTGTATAGATTGTATGATAGATGATGATATGAATTTATTTCACTGTTTGTATTAACTGCATGGTTGGTGGCTACTGCAGCTGCATGACAAGAAATTCATTCCATTAATAGAACAAGGAGCCCATTTGAGGCAAGGAAAAAAGAAAAAAAAGGTAGCATTTAAATGACACGGAGTTGACAGAGGAATTGGCAGGGTTCAGGGTATATTTTCAATGTCTCCCAGATACTTATATTTACTGGCTGCTGTGGCAGCTGATCCATGGACTGGCCAGTGGGAATGGGACTAGTCTTTGCAACCTTATCATTATTTTCCTGGAACAAGGGCTCATGGGAAACCAATCAGGAGTAAAAAAAAAAAATGTTGGGCACACATTCTGTATTTCCTAAGAGGGCACTTCTGAACAAGTGCTAGTTTTATATGCTGCCATATCCAAAAGTAAGAAGTTAAGACTGGCTAAGTGTGTTGGATTGTTGAAAGAAATATCCTTCTGGGTTCAGTTGCAAGTGGGGAAAAAGACACTGGAAACATGGAGGCTGTTTGGAAGGTTTAATAGTGGAGTGGAGTTCCACATGGCCTGGAGTTCCAGAGTGAAAAGGAAGAGATCAAGAAAGAGGCTGAGGTGCTGAGAGTGCCTGGGTTTTATACCCTCTGTTGGGATTTGAATTGGAGCTTGTAGTCTAATTGTTGTCAGACCCCCATGGGGCCATGCAGGGGCAACTCTGTAGGCTGTCCTGAGTTCCAGGCTTGGTTGGCCCTTGCTGGAAGATTATGCCCTTAAAAGGGCTTTTGGCAATTGCTATAGCTTTTCCTGGAGATTTTTGTTATGTAAAGTACTCTGGCCCAGGCCTTAATGGCCCACCCATTAACAAAGGTGGGGGTGAGTTTCTGCTTCTGAGTTTCTACTGTTTTTAGAGGAAATATTCTGCCTTTTTAATATTTGCTAGGCTATTTCAATTTTCTAGGAGAGGGGTGGGTGCTAACTTCCTACAGGATGAAGTCTGCAATTATGATGTACAACATCATTAAACATATAACAGTGCGTGTCATAAAAAAGTAAAAAAAATATACTTTCATTTATTAAAACCTATCAGATTTGTTTATAGTCCTTCCTCACATGACAGCAAGATTTATTTTTCCCCACAACTAGTATTTCCTCTACGTACCTGACATATATGACTAAGCTAGTCATTAGGTATCATTTAAAACACACCTTCCTTCATCCTATCTTGATAGCTGCAATGCAGTCAGTGTGGAAACTATTGACAAATGACCAGAAGTTGCATTGGTATAATTTGCAGCTGGACTGATAACTGCTTCAAGGTTCAAGGATGTGAAAACTGGAAGTTCTATGCAAGTTGCCAATTGCTTACTGGGCACAACTGATATTATCTGTTAAAACTCAAAAAAAGCTCTAAAATGATTAGAGACTGACATCTGAGGGATCACCTTATCCATGTGGACCAACTCAGTTGTTCAGATCTGTAGGAGAGTCCCTTCAAAGATGCCTCTGTCCCACGCTGCAAAAGGAGCCGTCAGAGACATGCCTTTTGCATTGTGGGAGGGGTTATTCTTCTATTTGCAATGCCTCTGTTTTGCCCCCTCTTCATTCAGCACTAAGAAAAATCATTAATTCATTATATTTGTCATGAGTTACTGATTTTTCTCTGTGCTGAGTAAGGTATCAAGTGAGTAGGGGGTGTCTGTCTGTCAAAGAAGTATAAGCTGTCCTGAGCATTCAACAGAGTAGAAAAGTAGACTATACAAGAAATAAATAAGCACAAGCCATTTTGCAGATCTTTAATAAGACTGTAAATGGGAAATTCACAACATTAATTTATATTTAAGACACCCCCCCATATCAACATAAAATTAAAAGAGTTTTTTAAAAAAACTTTTTTCACAAAACAGCCTTGACCTGTGTTTATAAAAATTAATGTTCCCATGAATTATCCATTTTTAATGTTCTGGATATAAACTTACATGAACCTAATTGCAGCTACTCTGGTTTAAGTAGTAATTTAATCAGAATAAAGTGTCAACTCTACTCTCTGTGTGGATTAAGTCTTAGATTACTTCTGAATTGGAGCATATGTTAGGTTTGATCTAAGTACAAGACATAATCAGATCTTTCTTGGCTTTTTTTTAAATTAAAAGGATGAAAGAAGTAGTTATTTGTATATTTGCTTCAATAGTAGCTCTTTTTAAAAAAATCCATTTGATAAAATCTTTCACAATGGTATACATTCTATGTTAAAATGTTGCTTATGTAATACCATGTCCAACTGAATGAAAACATGCTAGGAAGACATTTTGTTTCCTAAACGTCCAGACACAACAAACCATATGCAGCAGTGGTTAAAGGGTTCAGTTGGTTAATATTTGCTGACTTTTAAAAAGCCTTCTTAAGATAATATTGCCATTTCTGAGTTAAGGCTGCAAAAACAGTTACTCTGAAATCCACTTTCAATCTCATATTTCTTGCCGACACTTTCATTGTACTTGGCAATCCTAGACTTCTGTGGAATTGGTTTATTGCATTGAGCTGTAATTAGTAATTGGACTACAAAGTGAGACAGAAATAGCAGAGGTGCTATAGTTCAACACCAAAGCATGTTGCTTTATGGGCAGAAGGTCTAAGTTCAATTCCTGATACCTCCCAGAATGAGTAGAAAAACTTGTACCAGAAATTTGTTCCTAAGGTTAAAGAGAAGGGGGTGTGAGCCCCGTTCTCTTTTGCTAATCAACCAAATTTTCTACCCATATTACATTGAAGCAACTGAAATAGTAACACTAAAAGAATTTTTGAAGAAAGTGCACAGGGATTACAGAATTACAGAGTTGGAAGGGACCTTGGAGATCTTCTAGTCCAACCCCCTTGCTCAAACAGCAGACTATAAAATTTCAGTCAAAAGCTGTCCAACCTCTTCATAAAAACTTCCAGTTGTGAGAACTTCTGGAGTTCCACTGATTAATTGTTCTCACTGACAGGAAAATTCTCCTTAATCCAAAGAGAGGTTGATTGCTCTTTGATAAGCTTCCATCCATTACTTCTTGTCCTGGCCTCAGGTGCTTTGGAGAATAGGTTAACCACCTCCTCTCTGTGACAGCCCCTCAAATATTGGAAGATTTCTACCATGTCACTCCTAGACCTTCTGTTTGTTACACTAGGGCCTCGGCATACCTAGTTCCTGCAACCATTCAAGTGAAAAAGCATTGCAGATCCTACCGATAATATTTTTTCCTTCAACATATCTTTGTGAAAGGGAATTTTCAGCAACTACCAAAATAGCCTGAATACATTGCTACTCTTTAATAATTTTTAATCAAAAGTTGAGGAATATCTGTACTGAAAGATGTCATCATATGCAAGGCTAATACATTCCGTTAAGAAATATTATAGAAAATCAAGGATATTATTAAAATATGTTGTCTTTCATTAGTCTCTAAATCTCCTCCCTCCTCCTCTTAGAGTGGCATCCCAATGTCCCTCATAAAAAGTATTGTTTATATTCCATGTCCATAAAAGTTTAATAAATATTGGATTGCTAAAACATGCTGGCCTATGAATGACCTTCTACTTTAAAACAAATTTGATCTTTTTATTGTTATTAAATATGCTTACAGTATTGCCAATGTTAGTCCAAAGGGAGGAATACAGTTCTGTTTCTAAAAAAATAATATAAGCTGAATCTCTGGCATTGTGTGCAAAACCTTAAACAACCAATAGTTTCAATTCACCTGACTAGCAATTAAATCATACAGTAGTTAAACAATAAGTCTGTAAAGGTTATTTCTGTTGAATGTGCCAGATTTATCCACAGCCAGTCCAGGAGAAGAATCTTTGTCTTTAAACTTTACCTTAACAGTACACATATAAAGCAGGTAATGGTCACATGAATAGTGGTGATATTCATTCTTGCTTCATATATGTGTTCCTCTATTCTCTCCCATTTACTAAATGGAAGGCAAAGGGCTTGGGATCATTTGCACAGGTTCTGTCTAGTTTTGCACTATTTGTTGTGCAAACAAATGCTTACATTCATCGCCAACTTGGTTTTGATAGAAGCAAGTGGAACTATGGGTAAGGAACATAACAGAAGTAGACGAACGGACAAGACCAGACTTTTCTTTTGTTAACATATGATTGAAATCACATTGGTCTGTTCTAACAAAGAAATAAATCTGAGATATTGTTGGGGGCCTGGGAAATCAATGGAAGAGACATTAGACATAAACAGAAGACAAAGAAAGGGACTCCACTCATAGCTTATCTTATAAATGACAACTCAGCTCAGGTGGCAAGAAACCCATAAATAAGCTTTTCAAATCATTCAGAGATTCCGAGTGAATGAAGTCACTATAAATGCCATTTCTAATTCTGCATGGGATTGCACTGTCCCAAACAGACCCAACATTTAATCCGGGGGATCCTCCTGGACTTATGGCTCCTGCTCAAAGAGGCCTTTGCATACCTCAGTTGGTCCATCAGTTGCACCTATACCTGGACTGGGAGGCCCTGGTCACAGTAACTTACACCCTTGCAACCTCCAGGTTATACTATTGTAACACACTCTATATGGGGCTGTCCTTGAAGACCATTTGGAAACTCCAGCTGGTACAGAATGTTAGTGCCAGATATACAGCACACCGAGCACCACTTCTGTGTGAGCTGCACTGGTTACTAGTGTATTTCCTGATGCAATTCAAGATGCTGGTGGTCACCTATAAAGCCCTACATGGCTTGGGACAGAGGTACCTGAAGAATTGCCTTTTTTCAATAGCCTCTACTCATCCATCTAGGTCAAGCAGATCCCATCAGCCAAAGAAATTGTCTGGTCAAAACCAGAAGGCAAGCTTTTTTCATAGCGGCTCATGCTCTACGGAACACCCCCCTTCAGAGATCAGAACGGTCCTAATGTTGTTAGCCCTTCATAAGGCCCTAAAAATCTGGCTACATTTCCAAGCCTGGGCACAGCTTGTGTCAAAGGCTCCATTTCCTGGCTATATGGCTAACTGGCTGAAAAGTTTGCTTTGTGTATGTTGAATTTGATGTTTTTACTGTTTTTTTTTACTGTTTACTGTTTTTATTGTTTTAAAATGTCTTTTTAATTGTAATGTATTTACTGAATTGTAAGCCATCCAGAATCTTTCACATAGACACTGAACATACATACACACCAGAGGTGGTATTCAGCAGGTTCTGACCAGTATTGGATAACCAGTAGAGGAAATTTTGAGTAGTTCAGAGAACCGGCAAATACCAACTCTGAGTGGCCTCACCCCCATCTATTCTCTGTCTCCCGAGTCCCAGCTGATCGATTGGGTCTTCTTTTGTTGCCCTGCACAGGAGAACAGAGCTGGAAAGCAGGTTAGTGGGGTGGGGAGGGAATGGGGATTTTGCAGTGTCCTTCCCCTGCCATGCCCACCAAGCCACGCCCACAGAACAGGTAGTAATTTTTTTTGAATACATACATACATACTTCTGGGAATTCCTTTGGCAGTTTCCAAGTTTTTGTTCATTCTTTACTGAATTGTGTGTAATTTTTGTTTCCTTGATTTCCCCCACCCCCCATATCCCTCTGGACCCCAACAGGAAAATACTTAATTCTGTTGATCCATTCTTTTTTGTTTTATATTACTGAAGTCCAATGGCTCATCTACACAACTTTCCTCCTATCCTGGAGGTTGGAAGAAAATTTGTTGGTATTTAAAAAGAATGCTGTTCTTATTGTGCCTTAGCAACTGCCCTCACACATCTCAACATATGGTTAATTTGGGATTGTGGCTGGTGAATGCCCTATTGTCCTTCCCCCCACCCCACCCCAAAAACATGAATTCTGTGTCTCCAGCAACTGCTCCCCAAAACATGAAGAGATGGATGAATAGCCCTGCCCTGCTAGACAGGGCTAATCATCACAAACTGTTTTTTTTTTAAAAAAAAACGTTTTTTAAATCTTCCACAGGAAGGTTCATGATTAGAACTTTAAAAGAAACTCACAATTTCAAGTCCTGCCATACAAGTCCTCTGTCCATGCAAGTTCACTTTCCTATCCAGTCCCTCTTAAGCTATTTATTCTTACTGTCATCATTTAATTGTTTGGTTTATTTGAACAGTTAGCATCTTGGTGCCCGGGGGCCGTTCTGAATAAAGTGTTGATGTTTACTATAACTGGCAGATGATTTACATGAATGTGGATGGGAGATGTGTTGGAACTTTGCTTTTGGGCTTCACCATTTCAAGGGCTACAGTTAAAAACAGTTGTGAATTTGTTCTAAACTATTTCAGGTTTGGGGGAGGAAAAGATTGAAGTGTAGAAAGGTCCATAGCAATGTTTATTAATCCATTATCTATGGATTAATATTTCCTGCAAGTGGTAACCTGGTTGTGTTCTTACAGCAATATATGTTTCTGTAGCATAAAAAGCAGCAGTGCTCCACCCTAGTTAAGCAGTCACTCAGTTGTCAGTAATCTTCTATAAATTACTCTGCAGATATTAAGAATGATAGAACCAATCTCCAAGCTTTTAAAGGTTTCACCTACTGATTTTTACCATTTTACAAACACAGGTTATTTGCAGCTCAAATTGTTCCTGTTATGTTTGTTGGTAACAACAGGGACACAGGCACTATACCACCCTTGATTTAGAAATTTCTATACTGTACTAATGATTTCAAGTAAATAGGTCTTCTAGAATTATCTTTATGCAACCAGCCATGCTATTAATTACAGAGTAATACCTTCTGTTCTTTGGGGCTTGTAAATAAGACCACTGTTTTGATCTCTTTCTTTCTTTTCCTTTCTTTTTTTTATGCAGATGAGAAACAGAGGGTTTGTTTGAGAGTGAGTCACTCATATTTTTAACTTGGTTGGAATCTAGAGGACAAGGGTTTCTTGTTACCTAAGAACAGTCATTGCCTAAAGGCTGGTTAATATTTGTCCAAAGTTCTAAAGATGAAAAGGCTTCCATTAATGTTGAATGCATGCATCTGGACTATAAAATGTCTATGCAATAGCAAATAAAATGGCCTGGGACATTAAATTTTAAATTAATATGAAATATGAAAAACTGGTAGAAAGAAAAGAGCCTGAAGCTTTTGATTTTATATTTGATAAACATTTTTTATTTACCTACTCTATAACCTAGTTTGTTACAAGGACCAAAATTCCAAATGTGATACCTGTGTGCTTACAGAATCTTCCTTGGTGTCTATTAAGGAGAATCTTTTGAATAAATAATAAAAAGAAAAAATGTAACTAGGCCTAAAACAGAACCTTGGAGTACTCCACTGTGTGTTTCCCTCCATGTAAACGAAATGCCATTGAGGACTACACATTGAGTATGGTTGGTCAGCCAGTTATGAATCCATCTGGTGATGATGCTGTCTATCCCTTCCTTACCAAGAAGTAGGTTGTGGCCTACTTTGTCAAATGCCTTACTGAAGTCCAAGTATACTATGTCCACAATATTTCCCTAGTCTACTAATTTAATCACTTTGTCAAAGAAAGCAATAAGATTTGTCTTGCTTGCTCTGTTTTTGACAAACCTTTGTTCCCTTCTAGTAATAGCTTTGCTTGTTTCTAGGTGTTTACAGATCTCTACAGATTGATTATTTTTCCAGGGTTTTCCCAGGTATTGCTGTTAGGCTGATTGGTCTGTAGTTTTCTGAATCCATTTCCCCCCTTTTTTGAAGAGGGAACCACATCAATCTTTTCCCAGTCCTCTGATAATTCCCTTGTGCTCCAGGATCTTTGAAAGATATGGTTCAGTGGTTCTGAAATCACATCTGCCAGCTCCTTCAGAATTCTGGGATGTAATCCATCTGGTCCGGTTGGTTTGTACTTGTCTAGAGTTGACAGATGTTGTCTTCTTGATAGGTTGGACTATTTTTTTCCTTTTGTGTAAAGACAGATGCAAAGAATAAATCAAGCAGATCCACTTTCTCCCTACTGCCCCTCACCTCCTTGCCATCTACTCCCATCTTCTCCCATTAGTTTCCTTGACTTTTTTCTTCATTTTTGCATGTTGAAACTTTTTTTTTATTACATGCAAAACAAAGCTGTAGCCTCAGTTATCTTTTTTTTTTATTTTCAAAAATATCTCTGGGCCCCATTCAAACAGTCTGAACAGTATTATTGAGGGGGTGGAACATTCCAGTGTTTAGTAAATATGTTCTTTTGTCATGAAAAAAGTCACATACATGGAAATTGCATTCTGGGTGGCTGGAGTTAAAATGAAGTTACCTTGCAAATTTGCATAATGGCAAATAAGTGGTATTTCTTGGCTCCCTCCAAGTGGCATTTATGCACTGCAGCTACTGATATAGTATAACTGAATATTCCAAATGTATTCAACAGCCCAGAAGCATTGGTTGGACCACAGATTATTTTAATAAAGATTTACAATTAAATAATATGTTTTCATTTATCATCTATTCATACAGAACAGCAATTCAACGTTTGCCTTCTTCAACTTGAGGTTGTCCAAATATTTTAGTGCTTTCCTTTCTTGTTCCTTCTCTTGAATCAGTAGTCTGGCTAGAGGCTGTTTCCTGCCAACTACCTGGAAATTCTGGAGACTAGTCCAAGCACCTCTGGAGGTTGCCAGGCTGTAAATTATTTATCTTAATCAGACATTGCAGAAAAGGGAGCCTCTCCCTGTAGAATAAACAAGTAAGAAGAAGGAGCAGTCAAGGAATCATGATTTTAGAATAATCTCTCCCTCCCTCTCTCTCTCTCTCTCTCTCCCTCTCTCTCTCTCACTCTCACACACACACACACAATTGTCTATAAAATAGGCAAGTGATTGAAGAACAACCAAGCAGTTGAACAAATTCCAAGGTGTGATATGGCACTGCAGTGCCCTCTAGAGCATCTGGAACCCTCTTCATCAGATTTGAATAGATGAGATCCCAGTTTTAATTCCCACAGGAGTAAAATGGAAAACCACTGAAAACCTCTGCACCTTTAATCTGTAATTCTATTAAACTTCATTAGAAAGCTAGGTTTCAATCCTAGTTAATTTCTGATTTTCTAGCTCAACCCAGAAACATCATAGATGGAGCTCAGTCTCTAGGCAAAGAAACAATCCACATTCTTTGGTAATGGGGTGTTCATGTATCTTCCACATTCTTGCAAACTGGGATTGAGTGCTTGGAAGAACACACCAAAAAAAGGCTTAACTCTGAACATCCAAGCATGTGGTCCAAAAGGTCTTTCTCCAACTCTCACCTCTGCAAAATAAAATAAAATAAGCCAATGTACTGAATGCTGAAACCAGAGATTTTATTCAAGGAGGTAATAAGTAACTAACTTAAACAAGTTGACTATTGATTTCATTTGGAATTCTCTCTGTGTATGATTGCTTCCTTTCCTTGCTTGCTCTGTATTTTTCTTTCCCCCAATTAAGTCATTTTCTTTCTAGAAATTTGACTTCATTGCTTAGAAGAGAATGCCTAATCAAAATCTTCCCTGTGTGCAAAACTTTTGTTGCAGGTTTGGCACTTTGTTTGGGCAAGAAGATCCAAAGCATCTTTCTAATTTGTTAGACCTTGGTTGAAGGATCAACCCCTGGGGAAAAGGATGAAGAATTCTCTAGCTGGACAGAGAAGAGCAGCAGGTGACTTAGACTGACCCACGGCAGCCCGCTGAAGATATTTTTTACTGAAGCCTTGGAAGAAGTGACGCCAGATAAGTTTTAAATGATTATACACACACACATCTCTCTACACCCCTCATGTTTGTAATAAAAAATTCTACATTTTGTTGCATTGTAGCTAAACTACTTTAGGCCTTCTCTTTTTTCATTCTATGTTTATGCCTTCCAAATTGGTGGTGAATCTGATGAATCTACTGTAGTTTCTTTAAAAGAAACCTGAAAAAATCTTCACAACCATCTTTGTATTATATTGCATACAGTACTGCAGTGGGAGACTCATCTATTAATACAATAATTACATGATAATCATTTTCAGAAGAAAAAAGCCTCAAGAAATCAACTAGTCTCATGGAATATTTTTTTACTGATCCAGTGGGTTTTTTTTTATTTGAAAGCATGTCTGAAAATAAATATGATTCTAGAAGTATAGTATTTTCCTTTTTTAAATTTAAAAATAATTTTAAAAGTCTGGGGACAAATAGGCCATAGGCACCATCTTGAATCCATGTACATGGCTGTCTTGCTCCATGCAAAAGAACCCCCTCGCTTACCTTTGCCAACACTGTATTCCCTCATGTCATGAGGTAACCTCTGTATCATTGTCAGCTAGCTACCAAGGGCAATTCTCACTGCAGCTTTGGTTGTTTGCCTCTCATGAGTGCTTCTTTTTGCTGCCCATCATAACAAAGCCCAACTGCCCTTTCCATCCTTTCCATTGAAAAGGTGATTTCTGCTTGGCAGAAATGCATGGCAGTTTCTGCATGGCTTTTGGTATATACTTAGAGTGCTTGGGCCAACCATTGGCCCATGACAACTGACTCTGTTGGTTGTCTGCCCACTGACATCTATTTGCTCATAGATAAAATAGTATCCAAACTGAATTTAGATAACACCTCTCTCCTCATAAAAATCTTGGGGAGGGGGGTTAACATTGACATATTTCCAGGTCTACATTCTGTCTCTGGGCCTTGGCTCATTTAGAACAGGGCTGTCAAACTCTTGGCCTGCAGGCCAGATGTGTCACAACTGGCCATGCCCATGCCTGGTTCAGTGAAGGGGGAAAAAGTCCTGATAGGTCACATGGTGTTGCCTTGATGATCTGAGTTTGACAGTCCTGATTTAGAATGATTTATACGCCTGTAAACTAATTGTAGTGTAGTTAAGAACACTACACTAATTAATTTTTTTCCCCACTTGTTCCCCACCTCCCACCTCTTTTGTAGTTTTTCCTCTCTTTGGAATTCCATCACTGTTCTTCTTAAGCAGAATTAGGTTTCAAATTTATTTAACTGAAGCAAAAATGGAAATAAATTTTATATGTTGCTTCCTAATCCTTTAGTTTTAGAGTCTAAAAACTCTGCCTTCAGTTAATATATGCATGTATGTATGTATGTGTATGTATGTACACACACACACACACACACACCACATTCATAGTAATGATCTTTCTCTGGAGCAACATAAAAGGTCACTTGTTTATAGAAAAAGAGTAAGATACAAGTGATGTAACCACTGTGCCTGGTCAGGGAAGGAATAAAATTATCCAATAATACTAGAGGTGAAGCAAGGAAAGCAATAGTAAGACTGTGACAACTATATAGAAGAGGACATGATCCAAGAGAACAATCTGAACAATCTGAGGCCAAGTCATTTGGTGTTGCCATTCTGAATAAAAACATAGGCTTAAAGGGGTCTATCTAGGTCACTGGGTTCAGCCCCTTGCTGAGTACAGGAAGCCAGGTCAAACCATCCTCAGTTAATAGTGGGTTTGTTTTTAGCTAAATCTGACTTCTTTAAGATTATTATTTCACATTCTGTGCTCTGGGGTAATAGAAAATAGATCATAGACTTCTGTGTAATATCCTATCACTTGATTTGGGGCCGAGTTGTTTAAAGAAATGATGCTGTAAAGATTCAGGCATTAATTTGAATTTCTTCATTCTGTGCTTGCATCTTATGCCAATTGGCTATAACAAGAAGCCACATGTAGAATAGGGGTGTTCTGGGAATAACACTTTGAATTGGCTTCTCTGTGATATCCTGGGAATGTTCTTTTGCTGCACAGTTCCAAAACTATGCAGGATTTCTGAATTTCTGATGAAGGAGGAGAAAGTAGGCAAGAACTCAATTAAAGGAACATGATATGATGTCAGGTTCTTCAGACAAACAGACTTCAGATCAGGGGCAGCTCTCATTCCTTTTAGACAGAAATTCCCAGGCTCCTGTGAATTGAAGTAGTTACAAAACTTTCTCGTAAGTCAGCCGGTTGCACTGTAATAACATAGCCTTCAGTATAACCAAACCCAGTCCATTTCTTCTCTGTCAACTTCCCTTGGCAAGAGTTCCTACAATATTGATGTAGACAGAGTTCATTGTTACTCCTTGACAAAGATAGGATGGGAACAAATGAACAATACACCAAACTGCAGTGAACCTTTAAAAGCACTGTGAAGAGACAAACCTAGAGGGCCAAAACAAATAATAGGACAAAGCAGCGTGTATTTTGGAAGAGTCAATTCTATTTGATGCCAGTATAAGAAAAAGAAAAACTATTCAAGTGTTCATATGCTGATCTGAACAAGGTATTTCATTCCCACATAAGAAAATGTTGGTGCCATCCCCCAAATCCCAACTCTGCTTCAGTTCATGCACCTCAGTGCAATAGCATTGAGGATGGTATAGTCTACCAGCTATATAAGTACACTTCTACTAGTAAGTGGAATACCGAAACAGGATACATTTGGTATGTCATCACGCTCAACACACAATGAGAAAATAAAATGTTTAGCATTGGGGGCCATTTTGGACAAAACAAAGAGGCTATTAGGCAATGTTGTTTAACAGTGCATACTTATAAAGACATTCATTTGGATGTGATCCAGTAAAGCATTCATGCCTGTAATGCAGGGAGTATTGCCTTTTTATAAATAGGCTAATCTGTCTCCAGTATACGTGTAGATATATTGTTGAGACAACAGAGGCATTAACCCATTGGATTAAATCCAAATTGTTACTTTAATTTAAGGGACTTACATCATAGCTAAGTTGTTCCAAAATCATCAGTTGTGTCTGAGGTCAACAACCTGGTCTGGAACCAAATTGCTGAGATTAGAGGGAAGGAAGAACATCGCGTAGTCACACAGTACCAAAAAATTCAAGCTATGATTGGGTCTGAATATCTGAATTCCCCCCCCAGAACCAGTTCTTTCTTCTAGACCCAGTTACTAAGATCCATGATGTTATCTTTTCAAAGTGTTATATTTATTTATTTTGTTTATTTGTATTCCGCCCTTGTTGTTTTATAAATAACTCAAGGTGACGAACATATCAGACACACCTTCCTCCTCATATTTTCCCCAACAACAACAACCCTGGGGGGTGGGTTTGGCTGAGAGACAGTGACTGGCCCAAAGCCATCCAACTGGCTTTCGTGGCTAAGGCAGGACTTGAACTCACAGCCTCCTGCTTTCTAGCCTGGTGCTTTAACCACTAGACAAGAGCATGCAGGACTTTGCAGAATGCATATTAAAGATAAAACATAAAATAATATCAAAAGACAGCATGGAAATATTGACAGATAAACTAACAAACCATGAAATACATGAGTTATGTGAAGAACATTTTAATAGTGAAAAAGTTCAGGGGTATAATGTTTGCAATCAGCATCTCTCTATGGATATCAGGAATTCTAACTAATACATTTGGATCTAAAGAAAGTAAATGAACACACATATTTATTTATTTATTTATTTACTGACTTACTTAATTTGTATAGCCACCCATCTCATAAGTATAACTCTGGGTGGTTCATAATAATTAAATTAAGAAACAAAAGAACAAAATAAAACAAAACAGCATTCTACTATCTTAAAAAGAACAATTAAACACAGTCATATAAATCATCATATAAATTGTAGTTCCATTTAATATAGCCATTGCAAGGCTAATTGCTTCTATTGAACCCCCGGGCATGATGGTACACTACAGCCAAGTCTTCAGGTCCTTCCAAAAGACCAGAATGGTAGGGCCAATTTTAGTAGAAATGACTGATTGAGACATTAGCAATGCAACACTGGTGCAATTGTCTATAGGTTAGTCATTCTCTTCCAGGAATATCTGGGCAATCCAAGAGCTAGATCTGGGCCTAGTATAGGCATCCCCAGAGCATCTCAAAGTTGATGGGGCAAAACATTTGGGCTGTTTTTTGCATTTTGGGAGTTAGGAAGCAAAACTGGTGCCTTCAGTCTTGAAAATATTCAAACTACATATTGCATCCTTAAAACTCCTGTTCCTCCTAGCACACAATGTCCTGCCTCTGCCTATGTTTTGAAGTGTATTGTTCTTCAGTGTGCCACATAAGCCTTATGTGGCCCTCAAGCCAAAGGAGCTAAGGAATAATAATTTGATTAATTGGTTCTTATAAAAAATTTGCAGGGATACACACTTTGCAGTAATTAATATGTGTTAGAGCGCATTTTGGGGTACTGTGCAAAGCCAGTTGGGTGACCTTGGCCAGTGGTCTCTCAGCCCTGGGAAGAAGGCACTGGCAAACCATTCAAAAATCTTGCAAAGAAAATTGTAGGCACCAGATTTTAAGTCAAAAGCACACACACACACACACACACACACACAAGTTAGTCCAACAAAATGGCTTTCACATTATAAAGAAGAAAATAAAATGACATTGCAGGGATGGAATGGAAGATGTTCATTTCACGTGGCCTTCCTGCATCAATGCCTTCCCCAACTCTACAATAAATCCTCTAAGTATCTTCTGCTTGGCCATTGTAGCAACATAACAGCTGCATTAATACATCTGGAGTAGTACTAAGTATAATAGGATACAACTTCTATGTCCTGGCTGTATCTCTCTCACCTGGAATATCAGAAGCATAGAATTACTCAGGTGAGTCATGCTGTAGTTCTCAAGCACAAATGCTCTGAATTACAAAACATACACTGAGCCCCAGTGAACAAATTACCCTTGGTTTGCTGAGAATTCTTTAGGCAAAAGCTTTAAATCCACCGGGAATGAATTTTAAACTGTGAAGTTAATTCGGAACACTAGGCTGTGATCAGAAAATTATGAGGTTAGAATCAGGATCTGAATCTAATACTCAGATTAATATAAATGCAATTTGGTTTGAAGACTTGGTCTAGCTATGTCCTAGCTGTCCACGTCCCCACCTCCTGTGGATGCATGTGGGAGTGTCAGTTTTGGGAGCTTTCTTTAACAATAGGTGGCTGTTGTCACTGCAGAAATTCCATGACACATCAGCCCCGTTGTGTAACCCTTTTGTGAACTAAAAATAGTTCTCTTTATGACAAGAAATTGCCTTGGTGAAATTGCTCAATTTCTAGGTCACTGTAAAGAAGACAAACATTAATAAGAGAAACTGCTCTTATGTTCCCTGCAATTTCTGAACACTTCAAAGTTCTGAATTATTGAACTTGCTTTACAAGCTGTTTGGAAAGGATCAGTAACCATAGATGGGAAAAGCTTCTACAAAGCTACCCAAGAGACTTTGCAAGTTGGAGTAGGCAATCCTAAGTTAGACGGGAAAGAATGAAGTAGCACAGGGTTTTTCTATAGGCCTCTCTGGGGTTCCATGAGAAACAAAGGACAAAAAAAAAGACAAAATCTCAGATTCATTTTAAAGCAGCCAATTTCCTATCACCAGGGCTTTGCTTCTTGATCAGAGCTGTTTTTAACTAACAGCTTTTGAATCTGTTTGAAAACCCTTGAATTACTGTGTCATTTTCAGGGAAGGTATTTAGGGAGCGTTCCCAGTTCAGCTAGGCTAGCTCTGCCTTTGGGCTTTCTTGCTTATTATTTTCAAAGCTTGCTGATCAGCGGACAAATTGGGAATATTTAAAGCAGAGGTGAAAAGATACAAACCTAAGGAAACTGGTGCAGCCAAACGGTCTTATTGCTGGTGTTTAATAACAAGGAACAGAGGCTTATCCACTGATTCTACTCAAGTAGTTCTTCCTGAAAGATAGATATATAAAGTAAATTTGTGGCAGAACTGTACAATGCAAAGTCACAAACCTTTCTCCTACAAACCTGATTGCAAATAATCATTTATCTGAAGGAAACACTCCTTCAAGCTTCAGTATAAAATAATGCAAAACAAATCCTGCCTCCCAATAAATCTAAAGGGAAAACGTATCTTCTCTGAGTGACAAATAGAAGATAAAAATAGACAATTAGAATCAACTATGAGCTACCTAAGTTAAAGCCCTTAAAATAAATCTCTGTACTCAGACACACATACTGAGCTTCTGCTAATATCCTGCTCCTGGTGCCTGAGGAGGGCAGGAACAGAAGGGAGCCAGGGTGGGACCTCCTGAATTTCCATGAGGCAATGCCATGACACAGAAGGTATGCTTCCTACATCTCAGCAGCTGATCCTGCTTCACCAAGGGGATCCAGATCCGGTGGGACAGACAAAGACCACGGAAGTTAGGCAGTCCTGCAAGTTATCTGGCCCCCATACCACATATAACTTATAAAATTGCTGCCTCATTCAGATGGCATGCATGGACAAAGTAAAACCCCATGCCAGTGCCATTTTAAAAGCTTCAGTTAATCTTCATGATACAACCTTTTTGTAATTCATATGTATTTAAGGTTGGATTTCCATCTCTGGTTCTTGCTAGGACAGGGAGTGCCTGAGGCTTTAGCTGAGATAATACCAAGGCTTTAATTATCTGAATGTTGAGCAACTGCAAAAGTCACTGTACATCTGTCGTAATACAACCATTATGCCAGGGTTCTTCCATGTGGGAAGGCGTATTATTTGGAAAATAAAACTGCCCCTCTCACTTCTATAAATGGCCTGATTGGATCATATGATCAACTCTTGTCGTTTACAAGGACTGATACCTCCTAAGGCTTTTGTTAATGGTTAAATAACACGTAGAATTTTATTGCTTAGGGAATGATTGCTTCATAGTTAGTCCAAAATGCCATCTTGATATGTTTATTATGATGCCTTCAAGAGTTTCAATCAATAAATAGGAGGAAAAACAGTGGGGTTGCGCGAGTGTGTTGATGATGTGAACATAAGGAAGGGGAAGGTAATCCGGGCTATACATAAAGGTGAAAGCAGGGCCTCAAAATAATCATGACAGCATATCTTATACTGCTGACTTGAGCCTTAGATTTGGTACAAATGATTTTGATATGTATCTCAAATACCAACTTCTTAATAGGTAGTTTTAAGGTTTCTCCCCTTTGTAGGATGTTAATGTTTGTTGTGTCTCAAGAGTCTCTTTGGGGTGTGTGTGAAAGGAATATTTGAGGTTGTCAGAGCCTCACAGGAGAGGTGCTGTACTCTTTGTATTTTCTGTTGTTTAGAGATTGTATCTTTTTGCCCTTTAGTCGTATTAGGATATCAATTAAAACCTCTTCTGAAAAAATTCCACTCTTGATTTGTACTTTTACTTGACTTGTTCCAGTAAAAGCAGAGTTGTCTCTTAGTGGTCATGTTGGCTACTGTACCTCTGGATGAAAATGGAGCATTATCTAGGCTAGTTTACTCATGTCATAGGTGAATTCACTGCTGAGTAAGAATAAGTTTAGCTAGTTGAGCCATAGAATAGAGGTGTGAATGAACACACTCATAACAAGAAAAACTCTTATGGCTAGGGCTGTATTCTTGTGAACTCTTCGTTACTGTAACATTCTGGGTGTTTGAGATGATTCTCCTTATCTTTGTTCCCTTTGATGTCCAGAAGCAGAGTTGCCAAAGGAGTGTCTGCTAGGAGAATTATGGAAGGAATGCAGGATTGAATAGGGCAATGGGGAAGAGAGTACTTGGAAGAGCCCAAAGGTGCTTTTTTCAAGAGGCAACTGGACTTTCTGGTTTTTCTTTGAAGACATTTTGTACATTGCAAAGAAGAGATTGACAAGACATTGTGTCTTGTGCTTGAACGTCTATAAGCAGAACCTTCTTAATCCTTGTACTTCTTGTCTTGTTGCTTTCTGTTGCTTACCTCCAACTTTATAGAATGTAGATTGGACTATATTTTACTGGCTTTGTCCACTTGAGGATAATATAGCATCTATGATGTTCTGGGCCCAACCAGCAAATTGGACATTACATAGAGACTAAGTCTATTTTCCCAAAAATGTTGATAGAATTAAATGATTACATGACATAATCTCTCTCTTTCTCCCTCCCTCCCCCCCTCCCCCCATTTGTGTGTGTGTTTATTATGCCATTTCCAATATTGTACTGTGGGAATCAAAGAACTTTGAGACCAGTGCAATCTTTTGCCTCGTGAAATGAAACATGCAAGTGACAAAAAAAATGCCATTGATTTCTCTATATACTAGGCAGCAAGAAGGAACAGAATTTGAAAAATCCATGTCTGTCTATTCTATACACAGCATTTTTGTCCAGCCTGTTGCATTTCAGATGTGTCACATAAAAATTCAGATCAGACTATATCAACATTAGTTGGAATGACAAGAATGATAATTTAATGCAAAAGAAAAAAGATCCATTCTCAAGCTGTGGGAAGTTCCAGTGATTCAACTGGAAAACCACACTTACATTATTTCTGGTTGCACAAACAGCTGAGCTGAAAACACACTGGTTCAGCTGCCAGATACAACAACATTAGGGGATCACAATACAAAATTAGAACTTTTCTTGGTATGGTCCTTTAAGAAGCAAGCAATTTAAGCAGAAGAGGAAAAATTTAGCATACAATTCAGTTTTAAAATATTGAGCATATTGCCTGGATACAGAATATAGATGACATTTCTTGAAGCAAAATAATAAAAGGATAGATAAAAATGCTGTATTGATGTAAAGAATAGTTTCTTAAGACATCTAGAAAGTTGAAGTAAGCCTTATTGAGACAGAGTGAGAGCTCACTGTCTCTACCACATCCCGATCTTAGATTAGGCATCTCAATTGCATTTTGATAGTTTAGCTATGCTATCATATGTAAAGTTGAGAGAGAAACCCATATAATATAATACCAAGCAACAGAGGCTGGTATTTTTTTTATGTGTGGATTTATATCTCATCGTTCCACCATCAGTTTCACATAGAGCACATAATATTTGCCTTCCCTAATGTTATCCACATAGTAATTCTTTGGGACAGACATAGGCTGTCAGATAGTGATTGAACCTATCCAGTGGCAGAATTCAGTTCTCATGGCAAAATCAGGATCAGGATATAAATCAGAATCATTCTCTGTCTTAATCCAATTGTAATTGTTACATTACTTTGAAAGGGGGTAGAATTCAGCAATAAGGAAAACTGAAGGTCCAACATTGTGGAAAAGTGACAGGGTAGAATGCTGTAATATGTACATAAAGTAAATATTCTTGGAATATGTGGCTTAAGGGAAAGTTTTCTAAAGATTCTTTGGTCTAGTCAACCAACAGTCCTGGCATGTCTGCTTGATTTTCTGAACTGTTCCCTCACAGACAGCTGTGAAAGCTAATGCACTGTCACACGCGTGTCTCTTTTATTCTGTCCTTGTTCAAAGCATCTTTCTAGGATCTCTACAAAAAACATAAACTGATATTAGAATTTCTCTAGAGTTTGGATTTCTCTAGAGTTTGGCCTAAGGGAAGTATTTCAGTGAGAGGCTGAAGAATCTTCAGAGAGATTCTTTCCGAAATATACCCTTTTTACCCCAAATATACAAATATACAAAAAAAAACAACCAAAACAAATAGAATTATCTGCACCAAGGTCTATGGCTAAAGCAGGTGGTTTCTTCCCATGGTTCTTTCCTTCCCTGGCTCAAGGCCTGTGAGGCTTTTGATCTTTTCACGAGAGCTGGTAGGCATTGTAGTTTGGCCACCAGGGGGCCTGTGGTCCAACAAAAGAGGATTGAAATGAATTACTGATTTTTTTTCTCTTTTTTAATTCTGCCCAACGATCTGAGGGAATAAACAGCAGCAGTGAGCTGGCCAAGCAGACCAAAGTGCCTCTTTGTCGTCGCTCAAGCTGGACTGAAACTCCAATCTCCTCGTTTACTCTCTTCCATGCCCCCGGCCCTCTTTAAGACCACAAGTCAAAGTGAAGAAACTTTTTTCCTTTTCTCACTGAGGGAAGTGACATCTCTGTTCATTTGGTGAATTGCTTTCTCCGCATCTCTTCTCTTCACCTCTGTTTTGCAGAAAGAAGGATGTCTTTCCCTTGGACAGGTATGCTTTTGCTTAGTTTTCTGCAGCTACTGGAAGCCCTGATGAAAGAAGGAGCTGTCCCGTTTATTGAAGAAAACTATGCACCCTCCAGAATGGAGGCAAAGGCTGGAGAAGATCACTTAAAAAGACACATCAATTCCAAAGGTGTCCTGATGGAGGTACTTGGAGAACTGGGCAGGAAGAGAGACTCGGGACTGACTGGCAACCATGAAGAGCAACAGTTCTCAGAAGAGCAGCTGAGGTGGAGAAGAACACGTAGAGGAGCAAAAGATGATGATGCCAAGTCAGTTCAGCAGTATGTTCCAGGAGTCAAAGTAGAATTTCCTCTGCCTGCGAACCCAGCCACTTTACAGCCAATGAAGCCTCCAGCTCCATCCAACACAGATCCTTTAGAACCCCACCAACAGAGCCCGGCAGTCTATGGTGATCGAGCGGCCCAGGTGAATAGGACTGTGGCACTAGGAAAGCGTTTTCAGATACAGAACCCTCTCTATCCAGTGACAGAAAGCTCTTACAGTGCTTATGCTGTCATGTTCCTGTCCCTCATTGTCTTTGCTGTAGGCATTGTTGGGAACCTCTCGGTCATGTGCATTGTCTGGCATAATTACTATATGAAAAGTGCTTGGAATTCCATTTTGGCCAGTCTTGCTTTCTGGGATTTCCTTATCCTCTTCTTCTGCCTACCTGTGGTCATCTTTAATGAAATTACCAAGAAGAGACTGCTGGGAACCTTCTCCTGTCGCCTTGTGCCCTTCATGGAGGTAAGAATTTCCGCTGCTAACCTCTAGTATGTATCATCAACAACCTTGAGTCTTCAGTTGAGGAAGAGAAGGAAATTGCTATTTGTGCTTGGACAGCTTTATGTTTTGAATTTGACTTAATCCCATGTCATTTTACTTTACCTGTCCTCAATAAGATGAGTTTGCCTAATATCAAGTTTGAGGGCTGATTGATTGAAGAGCTATAGAAAACACCATCTCTGTTTCAAAGAGGATGACAAATATGCCTTTGGTAAAAAAGGAAGCAAGCACAGTTATGCTTATTTCAATGCCAATTATTTGATGAGAAAAATGTTTCTGTTTTGACCCCAGAGATACAAAGTGGAAGCTGTGGGTTATATTTCCAGGAGATATTCATGTGTAAATTTTTATGCAATCATTAATTATTAATATTAATTATTCAACCATTAATATTAATGTTCTAACCATTAATAGACTGTCCATCAGTTTGGTATCTTCCATGTAGATAAGACTAATGTATAGAGAACAACAGATTAGGGGATGCTGCATTAATAAATGAAAACGAGGTACTTCTCACATCAAGTTTATAAAAGTGGGGCTTTAAAATCACCTAAAAAAGGAGAAGATATTAATTAAAAAGAGTAAGTGCACCTAATGCTTGTGCTGAATCTATAATTAGCAGGTGTAGGCCTCCTGTAGCCTGACATTTTGAGACCTAGACTCAAGCCACCATTCTTTAGAATTGGAATTTAGACATGAATATCTCCTGGAAATATAACCCACAGCTTCCACTTTGTATCTCTGGGGTCAAAACAGAAACATTTTTCTCATCAAATAATTGGCATTGAAATAAGCATAACTGTGCTTGCTTCCTTTTTTACCAAAGGCATATTTGTCATGCACATTTAATTACACCGAGTAAAAATTCTTCTATAATTTAAGCCTGAGAATTTTGAAACAAAATGCCAGACTAAGAGAAATTCTTGCTCAATGGATGCAATGCATTTCAGATTTTATACCTGCTCACCACAGCCACAGGCAGGAAGTGGACAGGAACTCAGGATGAAGAAGGAAACAAGTCAAGCTTTTTTCTAGAAGTAAAAGATTATTACTTGTAATTGGTTGAAGACCATTTATCTGTGAAAGGATGGTCTTCCTTAAATTATTCTCCCTGAACCAGAGAATTTTACTTTTAATAGGTCAAAATGATAGCAAGTAAAGGCTTTGCTATCATTGAATCATTGCCTGAAAATGTTGAATTTCTTCTGAGATCACAACAATAGTTATTCTCATTTTTAAAAATCTCAGGGACTGTTTAAATTAATAAAAAGTTACTAACTACCTTAATCAAGATAAATTATAAAATATTTGGAAGACATATAACCAGGGTGAATAATTTATGGGTCTATAGCTATCAGCATCCCTGGTTACATCCAGCAATACCTAGTGAGAGAGAGTTTAGGGTATATATAATATCCTTGAATTTAATCTCAAAGATATGCTGAGAGAAGGAGATGTTGAACAAAGTGACCTTTACAACTGATCATAAATCTATACAAAACCTGCTGTAGTGTATAACTTCAGCTTTGTGATTCATGAAGGTTACATGTCTTTCCTCATGAATTCCCTAGGAGTTGGGCTTCTCCTAAGATGAAAAGGAGACGAAAGGAGGAGTTGTGTTTTGAATGATGTGGGGTTTCCATAGAAAATCTATTTGGCTGAAATGTATTACCATGGAGTCTTTGTTAATAAGGGCAGGATGAAGGCCATTTTAATTTTCTTTCAACGGTGCCACAGGATTTTGGATAATATTCTCAGAAATACTCTCAGAACAGCTTCAGTGTTCTTAAACAAAAGAGCATCTCACGGCAAGGTTAGATTATTCTGCAACCAAAAATCAGTGTATTTAATTTAAAAGGTATCAGGCACACTGTCTCTTCTCTTGGTTCTCCTCACTTCTCCTAATGCCAAAACTAAGCATCACTGGCAGAGGCAGAGAGCAGCACCAATAAAACCTGCCAAAGTGGTTGAGCCTGAAACTAATTTACAGGATCTGTGCTACCATCACACCAACCTTTGATCAAGTTGTGATCTTTACTTGGAAAAATATCTATTTAGATAAGGCTATATGGAATCATGTCTTGACATACACAATTACAAAATTGGAAGGGATCTCAGAAATCACCTAGCTCAGTGTCATAGATCCAATAGACTAGAGCATCACTGAGAGATCACCACTATCCATGCTCTGTCTGGATGTCAAACAACAGACCAGTGACAGTCTGTTCCGCTGGTTTACTGCATAGTGTACAGAGTCAGAAAATTCCTCCTGATACCTGGCCTAAATCTACATCCTTATAGATTTAACTAATTGATTATGGTCCCGGCCTCTAGGGAAATAGAGAATAGGTTCAATCTCTTATACTCTATTAGACAGGAAAGAAAATATTGTATAGTGGATGTGGGACAAAAGAAGATAGAAGTGGGAGTCATATCTAACCATTCCATCTAACAGATTGTCATGGAGAAAAATCTATTCATCATGATTTACTCAATAAAGTTAACTGTGGGTTGGCATTTTTTGTCAACACGGCAACACTTTTCAGAATTATCATTAGATCCTGTGCCATACTGTAATTCGAGTACAATTGTGTTCAAGGACATGCATTGGATTCACACGTTGTTTTTAGCCTGATTATTGATTTAATATATTTTCTGACTTATACATTGAATTATCAGCATACCAATAGTTTAAAACCCCCAAACCAAATTAACTAACTGAAATCAAGTTTAGAATGCTGTATGGTAGGCTTTAACTAATCTGGTTAAGTGTGCTATATGAAAATAGATATTGTTAATTTTTAATGACTATTTTAAAAGGCTTTTTTAAATATTTAATATTATGTAAGACATCTTGGGAAAATCAAGAAGCAGCATACACATTTAATAAAACAAAATAATTGAAACAATTATCTACTCCTTTCATTATTATTTATATCTTTGATTCATTCCACTCATTTTCTGTTGAATCTTCTTAATGAATTTTGAACTGTGAGCTCTTTAAAAAATACTATAAGATAGTGCCATCCTATTAATGTGCAAAACTGGAGCATTTACAAAGCAAGAAACAATGGGGTGTGTATCTGTGTTTCTTTAATATCTAAGATATAATTTCAAAAGATCAGGTTCCTTCTGTCTTCAAGAGAGCAATTGGAAGAAAGAAGTTGGAATGAGGTAGGATTAGACATAAAGAAAATAAAGTTTGTTTAGACTGAAAATGGATTGTAATGTATCTGATGTGAACATTCAGATCCTTTGAACACAAGTCATTTTCTATCAAACATAATGAATAGATTGTCCTTCCTTAGAAACTGCAATGTTTCAACATAATTTCTATAGCTTCCCTGCTCAATGCAGGAGGATATGAGAGCAAAGCAGGTGATGGACATCTGTGAATGATTCAGAGCTTGACTAAGGGGACAGCAGAGTACATGAAGGAGGCAGGGAAGACAATGAGTCTGACGTAATGGGACAAGGCCACAAACAGTTGGACACATCAAAAGCCCATTTCAAAATAAGAACACACAATCATACTTATTCTTGCAATCAACACATCCTATCACTGCCAGAAACCACACTTGAACTGTGAAAAGTCTAGGCAGATTTAGGTTTTCTATGCAGTTTTCTCCTATCGGGTTGAAAGTTAAATCAGAGTTACAAGATCTAGGTTACATGACAGTAGATGGTGGCAAAGAGAAGTGAATAACCTAATGCTTTGCTACCATCTAGTGATCTTAAGGGTTTTTGCAGTCCAGATGTAATAGACCTACTAACATTAAGCATTGGCCATCTTCATATTTATTCATTCAGATGATTTTCTTGTTAGATAGGGCAATAGGATATTTGATCTTGCTTCTATGAAAGGTTGAAGAGCATTATTTGATTTAAACTACCATATTCTGATATTCACTGATGTATTTGTTTATTTTGGCAAGTTTTAATCTTCTAGGGAAAAAGGACATCGGCAATTCTGCATGGAATTCTATGAACCAATAGCTTCTTTTTTGCAAAAACTATTATGTATCATTGTGTTTGGTTTTGCATTTAAGAGACATGCAGCTATCCATATCAGAAAACAGGAAAGGTGGCTTGAAAGGGATAATTTGCAGTGGAAAAATGGCAGAACCAGAGTTGCATTTTGCCATGCTATATTCCTTTCAACCTATGAGCTGCCTTAGGATTCATAGTTTCATAAAATTCACTGAAAATTGCCTTAGCAATACCAATAGCATTTAGACTTATATATCACTTCATAGTGCTTTACAGCCCTCTCTAAGACATTTACATATTGCCCCCAACGATCTGGGTCCTCATTTTACCCACCTTGGAAGGATGGAAGGCTGAGTCAAACTTGAACTCTTGGCAATGGAGTGCAGAGTTCGCTTGCAATACTGAATTCTAATCATTGCGCCACCATGGCTCTTATATAAACACTACTGACTTCCCCTCATCTCACTGAATATGTCTTTATTTTTGCACCTGTTTTATTTATCTCAGAATAACTAATAGATTATATCCTAAAAGTTCATAGCTTCATAACAAAATATTGTCTAAAATTAACCCTAGATAATTCTATCCATATCAAGGGAGTCACAGTAAACATTTAGGACATATAGGAACAACTGTTCACTGGGTTTTTTGTCCTTGGTTAATTAAATATACAAATTTGCAGACCTGCATAGATATATCACCCAAATTCTCCTGATGTCCTCAACCCAGATGGCTATATTTGCACTGATGCTCCTACAATGTTGACAGTTGAATTGTTAATTCAAGACCTGCAATGGACTCCAACATTTTCCTGTTATGCCAATAACTTTATGGCTGTGATCCTAAGCACAGTTATATAAAAAGCTTCCTATCAAAGCAGCAATTATCACATGCTGCATTTCTTTTTTCCTCAGGAACTTGTTCAGGTTGTAGATGAAAGATTGTAGGTTTGGATTATTCTTCATAAAAGAAACCCCATAGGAATATTCTATAAAATGTGATAAAATGTAGAAATCTACTTTAAGAGATCTGGATAGCATCTATATAAGGGCAGTTATTTTAAATGGAACTAGATTTTGTTGCAGCTGCTTTGCTAATGACAGCCCTCTCTGCTGTCGGCCACATCAGGAACCTTGCTGCAAATTTGCAATTCCATTATAGACCAATTCTCCGAATCTTACATAGCTTTGTATTTTCTCCAGAAAGGTTTTCATACCTGAATTTTACTCCAGATGCCCCTTAATTTCAACCAAACATGAACTTCTTCTGCTTTCCCTTTTTCTTTTAGTGTGCCTAAGCAGGCAATGGCAAACCACTTCTGGAAAACCTTGTCAAGAAAACTGTAGGGATTAGTCCAAACATTCACCAGAAGTCAACTCTTCCTCAAAGGCAGCTACACACACAAAAAAAGTGTTATAGTGGATCATACTATTATAGTAAAACAGCAGAAGTCAAGTTTCAAATGACAATTTGCACCTTAATGGATTGTTCATTTTGAAGACATCCTCCTGTTTGCTGCATTATTCTAACACAAGTAGACATCTTGAAATCTTTCCCCAAGGTGCTTTTTCAAGAGGCAAGTTGACTTTCTGTTTTCTCTTTGATGACATTTCACTTCTCATCCAAGAAGCTTCTTTGGATGAGAGAATTCTGAAAAAGCACCTTTGGAACAACCATGACTTGGATGACAGAGAATCTCCATAAACATCTTGAAACATCTTAACTTTCTGTATATTTTAGAAACAGTTGATGGTACAAGCTAACTGGATTCAGACATCATAGTACTATCCAGCAGAAGCAACCAAGCAACCTCTGCAATAATCTACAAAGTCCTTCAAACCATATAGTGTAACTGCTTGGAACATCAAATTCTTTATTTGGATTGGCTTTTCAAACAAGCTCTCCATAAACCCCATCTTTCTTTAGTATTCATCAGTATGATGACCACAAATAGGAATATGGCCTTGCCTCAATTTTTTAAAGCATCCCTTGAAAGCTCATAGTTTTAATAAACACCATGGGAGATTGTACCCTGGAATTGCTCTGTTTTCCGCTGCTTTGGCAGCAGTTCAAAGGACATGGGACAGGGAAAGAGGGGGAAGGGGAGGCAAAATAAAGAAAATAAGCCTCTTTCCAAAGCTTCCGGTGTTAAATGAATGTCCCTTTTTCCTCAGAGAAGTGAGCGGGCGCCTGCAATTAGGGCCCAGAGCTCTTCAGCAGTCTATGAACAACTGTCCAAATGAGGCGTAGTATTTCCTGAACTGAAGGAAAGCACAGCATTTGTAATGGGGAGTGTTGTGCAAGGAGGCGAGCCCTCCCTCCACCCTCCAGCTGATATTTATTCGTGTTCTACATTGTCTGTCCAACCCACCCAGTGTTTGGCATTTTCTCCTCCACGCTTTGCCATCTTCCTTTTTGGCAGACAAGTATGTTTTCCTGGGATTCTGAATGCAGCGGAAATAGTTTGGGACATCAACAAACTTACTTAACTCATTTGATGCTCAGAAAGTAGATGCATTTTGACTCAGTGAATTTTTTGGAAAGGACCAAAGGTTGCTTAAGGAGTACCATCTCTCCTGATCTTCTAAGTTGTTTCTCCCATTGGTTTTTTCTTATTAATTGCCCTCTGTAAAAAGAAGCATGTAGATCAGGGAAGCATGATATACAAGGAACAAAATAAAGGGATGGGACATGGGAGATAAAAAAGCTTTTAGGGACACATCCATTTTGGTAGAATGATTTTGGGGGTGGGATAGAGAACATCATGCAAACCATAAGGGAAAAATTCTAATCTATCCTTTCATTTCCATATACATTTTCCACAGTATTTGCACAGATGGCCAAAGGTTTTTTAAGCAGGGGTGCATTTTCAATTTGACTTTGTCCTTCTACAGTGTATTCAACTATATTCCATTATATGTATAATCCTTGGGAAGATACACACAAAGGGTGGGGGGGAGTGGGGAGAGTGGGAGGGAGGAAGAGAGAGAGAATGAGTGTGCGTGTGTATGTGTGTGTGTGTGTGTAAGAGAGAGAGACAGAGAGAGGGAGAGGGAGAGGGAGAGGGAGAGAGATGTGGAAGTTGTGGAAGCGCTATCACTTGAGACTTTCAAGAAGAGATTGGACTGCCATTTGTCAGGAATGGTGTAGGGTCTCCCACTTGGACTAGATGACCCAAGGTCCCTTCCAACTCTGATTATCTGTTATCTGTCATATTACTCCTTTTTGATTACATTTATTAGTAAAGATGTTCCAATCCTCTTAATTGTTTGCAGTGTCACTGTACAGTAACATAGTATTTAACCTGCAATTATTTAGGGACATTGTCTTTGAGTCAGTTCAACTCCTAACAACCATATGGATATATTTATGCAGTTTTCTTGACCGTAATATGGAACTGTTTGCCATTGCTTTCTCCTGGGATTCTTTAAAACTTTCTATTGATGACTGGTTTCCCATCCAAGAAAAAGATAGGCTTGAAAAACTGCTTAGCTTCTGAGCCATGTTCTGGCACCTGATGAGACAGAGATACTGAAGAAAGACAAAGAATGATGTCATAGTCGGCAGAAATTAGTTCCATGTTCACATTATAGTCTTTAAAATGTTTGCAAAGAAGTAAGAGGTGCATCCCTTCTGCATTTGTTATTAAAAATTATAATAGAAGTGAAAACAATGCTGACAGTGCCAAACTGTTTTTAAATCTGCAAGATCTATTTTCATGTGAACCAAATGAAGCCAGCTGTAAAACAGAACTTATGTGATGTGTAGAAACTGAAATGAGTATAAAGCAATCTGAAAATGTACCAGCTCCCAAAATGGTTCCTGTTATCACAATTCTCACATGCTTCTCTTTCCTAACAAACCCACCCTTGATTTTAGGACTCTAACTGAGGAGGAGAATTGGCTTTCTGCTGTTAACATTACTTTATCATTAGGAGTTCGTAACTTTTATGATTTACTGCCAATTGTTCAAAGGTCCATCAAGGTTCTAAGTCTCCTTCTGCTCACTTTGAATATAAGGAATCCAAAAAGGATGGAAATAATAAAAGAGGGGAAACTAATTGGAATAAATGAAGCAGGGAAGCAAGATTGTAACTTTGATAGATATTTAATAATTTAATATCAAATAAAGAATTAGAAAATCAACTACATATCAATGTATGTACATTGGGTTTTGTTAAACAATGTTGGAATCAAAATGTCCTCACGCATTGCAAAGACCTGGGAAGTAGCTAAGGAAAGATAGCAAAAAGAGAGTTAAAAGCTTTTTTTAATATCCTCATGGTGAAGGAAAGTCAATATGCTTGTTTTTAAATGGTACAAGCAATCTTTACTAAATTGCAGCTCCCATGCTGATACTCTAGTTACTAAACAAATGTAGAGAAATGTTTATGGAGATTCTCAGTCATCCAGATCATGGATGTCCCAAAGGTGCTTTTTTCAAGAGGCAATTGGACTTTCTGAGCTGAAGAAGCTTCTTGGATGAGAAGTGAAACATCTTCAAAGAAAAAACCAGAAAGTCCAGTTGCCTCTTGAAAAAAATCACCTTTGGGGCAAATGGAGGGAAACATTTTGGGAAACACGGTGTATGACACAACTTCAGCATCAACTCCACATGGAAATGCTCAAAGCTGATATATCAAGTCACACACATTCCTTGGTAGAGCTGGTCCCCCAAATGTGACTTATTCTTTTCAGGTTATTGGAATAAATGGAATCATTATTCTCATAACAGACACTAATATTTAAATATGCATCTTTTCATTTGGGGTTATTTGCCATCTCCCGTGCTGCTATCTCTATTCTAGAGAATTATTGCACAAACTTGTATGGTTGCTCCTGAAGCATTTAAAAGTGCTGGGGACTGGAATGACTTTCCCTGTTTTGTACATCCCATTTTATTTTGGCATAATTTGGGATCTGCATTAGTCTGCATGGTAAATGAATTTTCTATGCTAGAGACAGGGTTTATTTTTTCTTTGAAACCCTTTTGCACAAAATTGAAAAAGTCTGTATTTTCTCACTAACTTAAAAGTTAAGGAGAGGCGAATGTTTTATTTATTTCTTTGGCCATCTCAGTTCAACCATTTCCCTTTGTTATGCTCCTAGGTGACTTCTCTGGGAATCACCACCTTCAGCCTCTGTGCCTTGGGCATTGACAGATTCCATGCGGCTACCAGCCCTCAAGCCAAGCTCCGTCCAATTGAACACTGCCACTCCATCATTGCCAAGCTGGCTGTCATTTGGGTGGGTTCCATGACCCTTTCAATCCCAGAGCTCCTTCTTTGGCAGCTGGCACAAGATACCTCACCAGTCTCTGGTGTAGTATCTGACTACTGCACAATGAAACCTTTTCAGGAGCTGCCTGAGTCCATTTACTCTCTGGTTCTCACTTATCAGAATGCTAGGATGTGGTGGTATTTTGGATGCTACTTCTGCCTGCCAATCCTCTTTACCATCAGCTGCCAGCTGGTCACCAGAAGGATCAGCAGCTCAGAGAAGACGGAATGCCGTGGCAATAAGCATGGGCAGTGTGAAAGCCAACTCAACTGCACAGTGATTGGCCTGACAGTGATTTATGGTCTCTGCACCATTCCTGAAAATGTCAGTAATATTGTTGTGGCCTATCTGTCTCCCGACATGACAAAACAGACCCTGGACCTATTAAGCTTGGTCAACCAGTTCTTCCTGTTCTTCAAATGTTCAGTTACTCCTGTGCTTTTACTGTGCCTTTGCAAACCCCTGGGGCAGGCCTTCATGGACTGTTGCTGCTGCTGCTGTGATGAATGTGGTCAAGAAACAACTTCCAGTGATGGTGGTTCTGAAAGCAAAATCAAAACCGAGATGTCCTCAAATATTTTCTTCGACAAGACCCGAGAGTCACCTCCCCCTGTAGGAGCCATTGGCACGCCATGCTAAGTTCAATCATCCTAGTGGTAGACCAACAGCAATTCTTCCGCTACCTTTTCCCAAGACCAAAAGTTGTGATTTTTTTTTTTTTTAGTATTAATTGGTGAAATAGCTGGACACTGGAGGTGGGACCTGGTGTCTTATCATCTGCTTGTTCCAGCACTGTCTTGTAAAAGAACACCTTACAAACAAGGCATCACCAATAGCTATCTCTTCTTTGCTGAACAGTTACCAAGGGTGCCATTGACTCCTCTGATCTACCATGACTAGAAAGGCTGCCGTTCTGAATGCGAAAGATGCTGTGGAAAGGCCCACTTGCAACCCTTTCAAGAACGGAGAAATCACCTCTTTTAAAAGAGTTCATAGTACACACTAACCTATTCTGCCCTGATGCAGGACCTTACTGTCCTCTTCTTCATGTCTTCCCCCAAAACAGCCTTGTATACAAAGTCAGCACTATCCTAGTCTCAATAAACGAGTAGACTAAGTAGAAAAAGGTTCTAGTCACTTTATTCAAAATGTGGTAGAACAATTGATCATTCTGTAAGTGTTTTTCTTTAAAAAAGTATATCTGTCCACGTTGTATGAACTAGAATTCTTGACTAGCCAAGGAATCAAGATTTTACAACAGATTTCACTGTATCTTGTGTTATGTGGTGGTGATGGGGAGAATAGGGGGAATTGTTGGTTTTTAAATTCACACTAAAGACCTCGGATTGGGCTATTTTGATCTATCCATGCTTTCAAGTGACTACCATCACATTACCATCTACTTTAGTGTATAATCAATTAAGTCATTGTGGCATCAATGGCAGCATTCTTGACAATTTTCTTTGTTCTGTTGGGCATCCAGTTTGTTTTCTTCCATTTCTTAACCTTTGACAGTAGTCTCTTTTCACATTCATTTTTACCAACTTCCTTATTTCATTCTACAATTCCTCTGGTTCCTATTAATGAGACTCAGAATTTCAAAGCGAAGGCTGATGTTTTCCTTCAAAATGATGGGTCAAGATTGTACCACTAGGAACTGCTTGGCTTTGTTCTTCTGCTTATTTCATTTGGAACATGCACATGATCTGTTCAATTATCTCCTGGCTCTTTGTTGTTGTAATTGAGATTGTCCACCTCCTTGTGACAATACTATAAAGGTAGTCCTGCCTTATAACCACAATTGGGACTGGAACTTCTGTCACTAAGCAATACAACTTGGTTAAGTTACGCCCAATTTTGTCACATTTTTCTGCCATACTCAATAAGCAAATCACACAATTGTTACGTTGTTAAGTAAATCCAGTTTCCCCCACTGACTTTGCTTTTTGGAAGCACCCCCCTGCCCCTAGAAAGTTGTAAAAGGTGATCATGTGACTCTATTGCAACTGTTATAAATACATGTTGGTTGTCATTTAATCATGTGACCATAGAGATGGTGCAACGGTCATAAGCGCAAGGAGCGGTTGTAGGTCAATTTTCTCAGTGCTAGTATAACTTCAAATGGTTGTAAGTCGAGACCACCTGAGGTCAATTTGATTTCTGCGAACTCTTATCTGGTGATGTCTACATAGATGCATGTTGTTTTTGGTTGCTGCAAAATTGTTAGCGGTGAAGAAATGCCAATGAAGAAATCATTAGATTGGCAGAAATAGCTACAGGCAGTCCTAATTTAACTACAGTAATTGGGATCGGAAACTCTGTTAAGCAATGCAATTGTAAGTTGAAAAACTATACGATTGTGCCATTCATTAATCAATGACCTCACATCACCATGACTTCCTACTTCCTGTCAACTTTTCCACTGACTGTTGTGGGAATCTGACAGGAAGGTCATGTGACTCCAGGATGCGGGGATGGTCGAAAGTATGAGATCCACTCATACCTACCGCTTGTTCGGTGTCATTGTAAGTTCAAATGGTTGCTGATCACTAAAAGAAGACTACCTGTAAGTCATTCTGCTTCATTTCTGTTTCCTAGCCCGGTTATGTCTCTCCACCTTCATTCCAACTATTACAAGTGACCTGTTCATATTGAGTCAGTTTCAACAGCACTGCAAACTTCCTCTTCCAGCTTAAGGTTTCACTTTAAACCAGTAGTAGGTCAAAAAGTCCTTAAGAGGCCCAAGAGACATGTTCAAAATTATGATATTTGAGGCATTTTGTACATAAAGAGCTTTCACACTCCCTGTCCCCAACCTCCATATGTAGTTATCAGGGATTCACTTTTTTCTTTCTCTCAAATTTTAACTATCTTTTTTTTAGAGCATTAAGTAACTTCATGAATAAATCAATTCAACAGCCCTGATATCCAAATAGAAGATTATTGATTAATAGTAGTGGATATATGGTTTCCAGTTCTCATATACACTGGGATATTCAAGTGGCATTAAAAATATAGAATTTACTCTATTGGGAAGCCTAGTTCACTTGCAGGTCTGATACATAGTATTTTTTGTAGCACATGAAATGTTTACCAGAATGATGAATTTTTGTCACTATATAGTACTGCACAGCTTTTTGTGGGTCACTGACAGTCAGAGACTTAAGTTCAATAGTGACATCTCTCTATGCTTTTTCCCTCATTGCATCAGCACCATATAAAAAGGATTTGGACACTGAGAATCTCATTGAAATGTTTTGCACTTTCAGGAAACAGCCGAGAAATATGACCTGGGTGCAATCCAAACATGTTCAAACACACAAGATGGAAAGCAGCCATTTATTTACCAGATTGGCCTCCATGGAAATTTATACTTAGCAGTTTTGGTTGTGAAAAGCTTATGTTAAGCTCACAGATCAAGGCCCTATTGACAGATTTTATATAGCAATAGCACTTAGATTTATATACTACTTTATAGTTTTTTTTACAGCCCTCTCTAAGAGGTTTACAGAGTCAGCATATTGCCCCCAATAATCTGGGTCCTCATTTTACCACCTCTGAAGGATGGAAGGCTAAGTCAACCTTGAGCCTGGTGAGATTTGAACTGCCAAATTGCAGGCAGCTGGCTGCAGCAGAAGTAGCTTACAGTACTATATAATAGAAAGTGTCAAAGAATATAGACAAGAGGTGAAGCATAAGTAGCGCCAAGAAGCAGCAAGCTTGAATTAAGCAATGTGAGATGCCTCTGTCAAGAAATTTTCTAGTCTTCTATATTTCTTCTTTATTAAACTAGCTTCTCCAAATCTGGTCCTCTGCAAGTATATTGGACTACAACTACTATCATCCCCTGATAGGTTGGCAAAGGATGTTCTAACCCATCATTCCCCTGCAAGAATGCAAATACAGCCCTACAAATAAACAAGGAATATCTAATAGAGTAGCATTTGCTGCTGTTCAGCCTCTTACTATTTTGCCCTTCTCTTGATCAGCCCTCCATCAGAGTATACAATATTTATAACATGTTAAAGGAAAAACCAATTTCTGTGTTTTAAACTACAGGGGCAGTACATGACATATGGCCTTCCAGCGTTCTGAGCTCCATTTCCTTTCAGCACTTGCCGGCACCATTTTGGACTGTGAACACTGGAATTCAACCATATACAGAGGTCCGTGTATTGTTCTTTACTTAATAAACAAGTGGGCTATTTATTATGCTTGATTCAAGGGAGGGCAATATTTTATTCCCTCTGAGGGCATCAGTTTCAGATCACTTTGTGAACAGGTCTGAAGGAAAGAGTGAGATATTAATTCTGCTTTGGTATGGTTCTTTTGGATCCGTTCCCTCTCCCTATCATTAGGTTGTGACTACAGAACAATTAACCACTAAGCCTTTTAAAATATATTTTTAAATTAGACCAAAGATTGGTCATCCCTGCATTAATGACCCCTCCCACCGGATAGCAATGCATCCATCTCCTTTTCCTTCTAGGAACAGAGATTTTCCATATCTTAGCTGCTATTCAAAATTTATATTTATTGACTTCCTGAGATTTAATATCATTAACTCAGACTAGTAACACTGGTGTCCAAAAGAAAAGAAATGTAACTCCAGGTATACAGCCAAATAATAGGATTATCAGGCAAGCAATTCAATCTAAATTAAATTTCAGCTCTGGACAATCTTGTGACTTTAACATTTAGAGCAATAGCAGGTGAAATTGTTCTTGCCATGGAGATGAAGAAATGGGAAATACTCAATATCCTTGAATGTCATTCAGCTCTTAAAGGTAGAGACCTGTTCAGATAGTGCTAAACTACAATACCCAATCAATCCAATCATTATTATGGGGTTGATTAAGTGTCTAATATTTGAAAAACAAATATATTTTACCCTGTCTTAAAGTCATATGACAAGGAAAAAACACAATTAGTTTCTTCCTATCCAATAGCTGAAAGCAAAGCATCAAAATTCCTGATAGTTGCTATACCTTTTATGCTATAAAGTCATAATTCTGTACAGAATATGAATTGGAAGAGCTATGCGGGGATATAGTGTAATATTTAATGCTCTGTCTTAAGCAGGAAAGTACTGTATCCCTAAGAAGTGATTATCCAGCCTTTGCTTGAAAATCTATAATGAGGAAGGACTTATCTGCCCCAGGATCCATTTTAGTGATTTCTTACTATCAGCAGCTGTCTTTGCAAGACAAGCTTTTCAAGGGTTACTTAACTAGTCAACCACATTGTGACTGTACAAAGCTGAAGCATAAACTAGCCACATTGTTTGGGTTGTTTTCAACTCACTCAAATGAAACATGGTTGGCTAGTTTGGGTATGCCCCTGTATTACTGGATTTGTAATTCCAAAGTTGATTGGAACCACTGTCTACCATCATGTTTATTTGTATAACATCTAAATAGGTCACAATATGATTTTTCCCAAACTACATTTTCATCCAGCAGAAAACTATACTTGCTGAAACTGACATAATTGACTAGTATAGAGAAAACTTGTGTTCAAGGTTCAGTTCAACTATGTGGCAAATTGGGTAATATAAACTCCATTAGTCTCTCTCAATGTAGCCTAGCTCGTGGAGTTGTGAGGATAAAAGGAGGAAAGGAACACTATCATGAGTTTTTAAGAGGAATAAAGGCAGATAAATGTAAGCCATAATATTAATGTGACAGTATTACAACTATAGCTTATGCAAGAACTGAATATCTCTCTTAGAAGGATAAATTTTACCTTATTTTTAGACGTGAGGAGTGGATACAAATAATAGCAATTAGTTACTTACCTGGGATGTGTGAGTGAGTGAGTTCAGAATGTTTTGTTATGAGTTTTGTTTGTATACAGTTCTTACTCATAGATCTCAATTACTTAGTGATGGGAAGTACTTCTTCCAACAACATAAGGAATGTGGGAAGGGAAAGCAAATTATAATACTGTGTTTCTCCAACACTACGGCCTCCCCCAATAGGAAGTCCCAGCATGCATTATAGGCATAAAATCAAATTAAGCCCCTCCCCCCAAATTAAGGCCTATATTAAACATGCGAAATGGGGGGAATGGCAGGGGGGCTGGCCATTAGGAAGTACTTTTGTTGCATACCTGGATATGATGCTGCCTGCGTTGATCTTGGCGTTGGTGGGGCACTTTGTATTGGGAAACCTTCTGCCACCGTTGCTTTCCCTTTTCCCCATGCTGCCACAGTGTTTAAAGCAATGCCATGGCGTTTGGTGCAGCCATGCGCGGCCAGCCAGGGCTCCTCCCTGCAACCGTAGCCTGGTGGAGACACTCGGCTTCAGGCGCTCCTGTTGCCTCATTCCCTTCGCCTTCAAAGGCAAAGCCAATTCTTTTAAAAACGACGCCCTACTACCAATACAACAAAGACTTCCCTGCCCGAGAGGGCAGCCCAACCCCACATGGGGAGGCGAATCTCCCGGGGCCACAGCGCAGGATTGGCCCACTCCGGGAGAAGCGCCCAGCCGCCATCCCTGCCTGGCGCCGGGAAGAGCATGAAGAGCTTCGCCTGGGGTGCCCAGCGCAGCTGACAGGCAGGCCCTCCTTCCCGGCGGCAGACCTCTCACCAAGGCAGCAAGCGCCTATTCACATCTAAAAATAAGGTAAAATTTATCCTTCTAAGAGAGATATTCTGTTCATGCATAAGCTATAGTTGTAATACTGTCACATTAATATTATGGCTTACATTTATCTGCCCTTATTCCTCTTAAAAACTCATGATAGTGTTCCTATTCCTCCCTTTTATCCTCACAACTCCATGAGCTAGGCTACGTTGAGAGAGACTAATGGAGCTTATATTACCCATTATTCAGTTCAACAATTTGCCACATAGTTGAACTGAACCTTGAACACAAGTTTTCTCTATACTAGTCAACTATGTCAGTTTCAACAAGTATAGTTTTCTCCTGGTTGAAAATGTAGTTTGAGAAAAATCATATTGTGACCTATTTAGATGTTATACAAATAAACATGATGGTAGACAGTGGTTCCAATCAACTTTGGAATTACAAATCCAGTAATACGGGGGCATACCTAAACTAGCCAACCATGTTTTATTTCAGTGAGTTGAAAGCAACCCAAACAATGTGGCTAGTTTATGCTTCAGCTTTGTGCAGTCACAATGTGGTTGACTAGTTAAGTAACCCTTGAAAAGCTTGTCTGAAGCCGAGTGTCTCCACCAGGCTACAGTTGCAGGGAGAAGCCCTGGCTGGCCGCGCATGGCTGCACCAAACGCCGCGGCAGCATGGGGAGAAGGGAAAGCAACGGTGGCAGGTTTCCCGATACGAAGTGCCCCACCAACGCCGAATCAACATCCAAACCGTCACCGCCCACCCACCCGAGGATGCAAGGGGGGGGGAATTAAGTCACCCCCGAAAAGATAGCCTAGCCGTTTCTTGGGGGATCAAAAAAAAATAAGGCCCGGCCTTATTTTGTGAGAAACACGGTATTCACTGTGCATTTCTGAATTACAATCATTAGTGATTCCTTCCATAGTACTAAGGGAGACTCAGTGGAGAAAGCTGTTCAAACTAGTCAAACTAGCCTGACTTTTTGACAGGGTACTTACTTTACATCAGAGTTTGCTTAACACAGTTAATAAAACCACCAAGCTATAAACCATGGTTTACAAAGCAAAAAAGCTGCCAAATATCTACCCTCATAACCAATACAGTATGGTATGTTCTGATGTGTGAATGAGACCAACATTAAAGACATCATTATCCAAATTCCACCCCAAAGAAAGGAGTTGCCATCCCAGTGCTGGCCTTTTGCAGAATGGCTAAGCTCCTTCAAACAAGCAGGGAGAGGCTCGGATTTTCATAAAGCTTCAATACTCCTGCTTGGTCCAGATGTTTCTCTCTGTTCAGGGATTGCTACAGAATAAAACAAGCATCTTCTCAGGAGTGTTTGCTTGGCCTATGGCTCTTTTTTGTTTTGGGGGTTGCTCCTTCCCTAATTTCTCTGTGAAGAGAGCCTCCCAGCTCAGTTTGCTGAGGGTTGAATCTCCCTGTACTCTGCTTTCTTTGGACTGCACCCTCAGAAGGGAGAAATGCCCAGTGAGAGGGAGGCAGTTGCTAAGGGATGGGCTGCAACTGCCATAAGGGGATCAGTAAGGGCTTTGTATAGGGAATGACACCCACAGTCCCTTCATGGGCCTGCTGCCATGGAGACAAAGCCTCTATCTATGTACAAAGAAAGTGATGTTTGGATTGCTGCCCTCATTAGCAAACAGGAGAATGCCAGGGGCAGCCATGCTTTCTGTCTCTTGAGGAATCATCTCTTCTCGGACAACCAGACTTTTCTCCCTTTCTATTTCCAGATTCTCCCTCTCCCGAGAATCAGGGAAAACCCCTTTGCTCGTTTAACTATGAATATTTTTGGGAATGAGCCATAGTAAACACCTGTTTCAAGAAAGCCTGGAAGCTTCAAAAATTGTGAAAATACAACGCCAAGATGACACACATGGACACACACACAAGAAAAACCCTCTGTCCCTTGCAGGTCTCTCAATTTGGCTAACTGTACAGTCTCTGCTTGATTTCCCCAATATTCTTCTTGTGAGTCTCCTGCATCCTCAAAAAGCTGCTAGAACCTTGTCCCACAATGTATTAATTTATTACACTATCTTCTTTGGCTTTATACTCAAAAGACAAGGAATGGGAGGGGAGGAAGAAATTGCTCACATAAATGTGCTGTTTATTTAATTTATTTATGTACATTACTTAGACTCCACCCACTTCAACAAAGTCTATGGGGCTAGAGTTGATGAAGCAGCACGAGCAGCTGTACATAAATCACAACAGACAGTGAAACAGCAATAGTCTGATAAATTTGCACTTCTCCAAATTTTGGCCATAACATCAATACAACCATAGACACATCCTTTCTGACCTCCACGTAGCCTTCACATAAAAGTATATCAGGGGAAAAAAAATGAGTCAATCATTTTTATTTGCATCTCTGTGTAGTTCAGTGATAGAGATGATGCTGGACTCTAGCAACCACAAAACTGGTAGGGATGGTGGGAATGACAACCCCTCCAGTTTTAAGAAAAAAAACTCAAGAGACTACTTACATGTAAGCTAACATATAACTGTTACCAAGCTGATAATGTGCTAGAATCTCAAGGGATTGAAGCCAGACCGAACAGTTATGACACAGAGTCAGAGGAGGCTGCTGTCTTGATTCATGACTTTTGATCCAAGCCCTACCAGGATGGTTGAAGGGTGTGCAGCCAAAGCACCAGTGTGACCTGAATATCTAGCAGTATAACAGGGGAATGGATGGGAGTTGCTATTCATACTATGCTCTCCCTGCTGGTTTCCTCTGAGCAAGGGCCAAGCAAGAACAATGCTAGGCTTGTTGTCACAGCTCCTGGTTGGTCAGAACACTGGGGGTGGGGAATGGAGGATGGGGGGGTGGGGGAAAGAGAGAGACCAACCAAGCTTTCCTGGAATATTGCAGAACTGGAGGAGGGCGAGAAAGGAAAGGATTGAGAATTTCAAAGAAGCTGAAATCAGGAAGGGCAAACTTCATTCAATTCAACTACCCCCTGCTCCCTACCCCCGAAGCATGCAAGTACACAGGGCGGCTATTTCCAAGACAATTGCTCAGACTTGTTACTGTTGGAATAAAAAGAAGGGTGAGATGGCAGAAACGGTTTCACTATTTGCATAGTTGCTGATGTAAGGTTTTAAAAAAGCACTCATATTCCTGGAGTTCATAAGATCTGAGGAAATATCTGAGGTACTGTCATTTTGCCCCAGTCTGTACAGTGCATAAGGGTAAGAATACAGCAGCGGAGTAGTTTTAACTATGGACCTGTATGGAAGACATGAAGATTGTAACAAGACCAAGTGTAGAAGAGGGTTCCATAATCAAGGCATCATCACAGAAAGGGAAATTGTTTCTTTTCGTAGTCCTACAACTCAATGGATAGATCACCCCAAAATTTTATTTTGCAATGCACAGTTGGGCAAAAGTAGCACTGCAATGGAGAACGTGAGCTAAAATATTCATAGGTGATATGAGGAGGCAGTGAATTCTGACAACTTCCATCTGAAGACAGAATTTATAGTCAAATATATCCTATTATCCACCACAGAAAGCAATGTTTCCATGGCAAGTTTTAAGAGTTTCCTTAAACAACACAAGTCAATTTGGAGATTCCTTGGAGGTTTAACTTAAAAATGTAAAAAGATCATGCGCTGGGATTTTCAGTGGCTATTAGCATACTAGACTGGGGGATTAATCCAAATTCAAAGCAGCTAATCATGCTCAATTCAAATCAAAATTTACTTATGGCCCAAGAGGAAACATGCCAATCATGCTGAAGAGGATCTACAGAAATCCAAAACAACTGGAAAGCATTATGTTGGGGGTGGGGGGAGAACAGACCTAGGATATGGAGAATCTGGAGCCCTCCAAATTCTTGTTTTACACAAAAATTCCCATAATGACTTGGCCAGACTAGTTGGGCTTATGGTTTTAGCACTTGCTCAGGCCATTCCTGTTTTTATTCCAGAGACATCCAGTTATACAATATAGCTTCTTGGCTTGATCCTGAACCAGATTCTAAAATAATGCTGAAATTATCATAGATCAGAAATTGAAAATAAATCTTTAAATTAAAGTCAAAATATTGAGTTTTATTAGAGTGTTCCAGTCAGTTTGGTATAAGAGAAAAGTTATGTTACATTCTAGAAATGGAGCTATACTATTGTGTTGTCTAGAGGAACACAAATTTTTGGCAAAATGACAAAAACACCGTAGACAATAGCAATGGCTCATTGTCAAGCAACCCTAAGCCATTTATTAATTGGCTCCAATATTCTCTTGCTGTCTTTGCTAAACATCTGTTTCTTAACACCAGATTTATTCCCTTTATTGGCCTACTATTTCCATGGTCAGTGAGAATGTTAGCTGAGAATAATGGGAATCGTAGTCTGATCGGCCTGAAGAATATGCTGTTGCAGAAATCTCACTAAATCTATCCCACAAAGAGCCTCACATCTTTACTAGAAGAATACTGGGAGAGGTTTAGCTTGTTTCCTTCCTAACCTTTCTAGAATGACATTTCTAACATCTCAAGAACAAACTCCTTTATTTATTATTGTGGTCTCTTTTTCAAGGCAAGGAAGTTTTCCTCTTCCACAATAGGAAAAAACCCTCAGAAGAATCAAATCTTCGTATACAGCAAGGAAAAGGAAGTATGGACAAACCACCAGAAGAAAAAAGGTAACAGTGCAACCACCACCAACATAAAATTGTTAATTTATTGTTATTTTGAGCCAAAAAAAGTACTGTTACAAGATTTGTTTTCCAGAGGAGGTCAAAGTATGAGCCAAAAATGTACCTTTAAAAAAGGAATAAATGACACTATACAATTGATTAAATTAAAAAAGTAAAATGCTTCCCTGTGCAGTTCTGTGAAAATGAGAAGAAAAAATGAAATTAGAAAGCACCCTCCCACTCTTGAAGGAAGCAGCTCATGGCAGGATGGGCCCTGCAACTGTACACCTGTCCATAGCTTACATGGGACAGAAAGAGATATAGCCACCCAGCAGCATCAACTATCTTTACAAGAAACAGTATTAGCTTATAATTGCATCTTCAAATATTTTCCACAGCTTCACTTCCTGAGCTTCTCTGCAGCTGCTTCAGAGTGAGTCAAAAGGATACGTAGAAGCACTAGCCTAGACTGACCTCCCTTAACCAGGAATATCATAGGCTTTGCCAGAAACTCAAGCACTCTATAATCCAAGGGGTTTCTTATACAAACCCACAGAATGAAATTCCCTCTTCTACTCAATTATCCTAAAATTTTACCCTTGAGTTTGAGAAACAAAGTTTCCATAGCTCTCCATACATTGGTGGAAGGAGGAGGAGGGATTTAAGATTAAAGGACACCGAGAAAAGTGTCCTGGCTCTCACAGTTTCATCCTGAACTCTGGGCAAAGACAGCCTCTTCTCCACACCTTCCCTGCTCTAGAACTCAAATAAGGTCTGTGCTTTGAGTGAACCGTTCTATGAACTCTGTCTTGCTCAAAAGGCTTTTGAATGGAACCTTTGCATAAGTCATTCTGTTCCTCAACAATCCACAAATGTCTGAGGGAGGAGACAGCCTAAAACATGGACTCAGTGAATGCTAGCGATCCAAACCTAGTCACTTTGGCAGGACACCAGAATCCTAAGTCATCTGCATAGTCACAGGATGTACATCATGCACTGCCTGCTTCCATTCAGGGAGATATCTTGATCCTTGCAAAGAAAGCTGCCTTACGGGTTTTCAAAGACGGGGAGCGCATCCAGCAATAATCAGATATATTTCTGAAACACAGAAGTAGTAGCAAGAGATGGTGTTCTGTATCTTCAAGTGCAAGGTGAATGAGATTTAAAGCTCAGATCAAAGGGCTTCACTCCTGCCTGCTGGAAAACAACCAAACCGGCCATTGTTTCTAAGGATTTAATGGCAAAGGAGGGAAAAAACAAAACCCTTCATTGGCTCTTCCCTAAAGTCTTGCACAGACGATGAAATGCAAATACTGCTCTAGAGGCTCTTCTGGGGATGCCTTTCCCTGCCCCATAATCATGCCATATACAGAAGGAGAAAAGAGGTGCTAAAGATGGAAGGAGAGAGTTATCTTGCAGGGAGAGTTATGCACCTAAAGTTATGCTCTGTACCCAGCAAGATCTCACTTGTTCTGTGGCTGCTTGTGACATCCCCAATACTGCATTTGTTACTTTCCCACCCCATCCATTAACTGCTGCCCCCTTGACAGCTGACAGGCCCCATTTAGTAACAGTATAATTGCTTAAATTAAAAAATTAAAATATATATATACATATACATATACATATATATATATATATACATATACATATACATATACATATATATATATACATGGATCTTTGGTTATTCGGGTTTTCTCCCGCGTAAAATTGGAAGTATTTGGCGACGTTTGATGAAGACTTCATCGAAACGTCGCCTAAATACTTCCAATTTTACGCGGGAGAAAACCCGAATAACCAAAGATCCACATACAAATACCCGCGAAAACCGCAGAAAACAAAACTGTACACACACTGACAACAACAGAACAGTGCCAAAATCAGAGTAAGGAGCAAAAGAGAGGAGGGGGCAGACAGTTTCTTTATAATAAAAACAGGAGTTCAATCTCAGCTGAAGAGGGTTCTGGTGTCCCCTAAAAATACCCATCTAGGGAAAAAGAGGTGGGCAAGAGGGATGGAAAGAGCAGGAGATGGGGAAAGGGAAAGGAGGAGGTGCGCCTGGCTTTTACAATCGCATCTTCCCGATCCAAAACTTGAACAAAGAGCTCTCAGCTTCGCCGGGACTTTGAATGCTGAATAAGCCACTGTAGGGTGATATCTGTCAAAGAAGAAGGTAACAATTTATGACCATCGAGAAGAAAAGGAAGATATGCTAAACTTTCTTTTCCTTACCTGGAGGTGAAATAAAATGTGCAGAGGTTTGCCCAGCTAAAAGCCAGATCTTTTCTCAAATGCTGGCTGATTCAGTCTCACAACCCACCAGAATTGATAGAGGGCAAAGGGTGATGTGACCAAAATCTTCCCTCTTCCAACTATGAAATGAATGGAAACCCCAAAGGCATACAGAACCCTCATAATAAAATTGACTATAGAGCTCAGTTGACTTGGCTGAACCTGTCCACATTATGGGAAAAACCAGCAACTGGGGTGTTTCCTCAAAGGAACTCTAAGATTTAGCTGCAGATTCAACCCCCATCGGCACCTTCCAAGTTGTTACATACTCTGACCATACTCTGATCTTTCCCAGCCTTTTATTTTCCAGCTTACCAATGTTGTCTTTTTCTTTGCAAGAAATTGAATAGCAACAGATCTCTCGGTCCTGGATGGCAGACAAGTTCCTGAAAGAGATGTAACAGCATGAAAGATCAGAAGTCTTAGAAAAGAAAAAGGACAACTTGCACAAAAGAATCATTGCCAGCCAAAAAAAGTGACCAGTAACCTGCATCTTAAAACATAATGACAAGAGGACAAGTTCAGAACATTTCCTTTTGAATGATGACCTCACTACTCATGAGATCCTGCTGTCCTCATTTATCATCTCTACTCACTCTGTGTCTCCTAAAACTTTGGGAATGTTATCCTACAGCCAATCTGATTTAAGAGTCAAATATTGTTCACATAGGCTTCACACAACCATTTACAAAAATCTTCCACCTTTAAAAATAAAAGCCATTTTAACTTGATTTCCAGGATAGAGTATGAGGAAAAATAAATAATAAAAACAAGAACTTTCCATTACTAAAGTGCAAGAGATGGATAACAATAGTAGGAAAGCTCTTAAACGTTGAAGATTGGCAAATTCCAACTGACAATGTGTTCCAAAGTGTCACTTTCTCCAAAGTGAGAAAGTTTTCATATTTGCACCCTGTTGGTATGGATTTAAAAATAATGATCTCATTACTGTATGCATATGGAACAGATTGCCTAAATTAGCTCTGACAGCCATATCTGATTAAAATATGCTGTAAAAAGACCCACCCAACAATTAGGACTAACACGAACTCTGCTATTCCAGAAAAGCTTGAGTGTGTAAGCAACACAACAATTTCTTCTAATAAATAAGCATCCATAGATTTTGAACCACAGAGCAAGTATGAGATTGCCTTCTAGTGGGTGGTCAACCCTCTCTTAACTTTGAAGCTGCAAAGTTGGGTGAAAGCTGGCAGTTAACAATTGTGGCTTATATTCAAAGCTTGAGAAAGGCTGGGATCTATTGGCATCTGTGAGATCACAGTCATAAGTTGCCCCCAAACTCCAGGCCATTCAAAGCCAGATGGGTAACTCTGCTGGACGAACAGACTTGGGCATCATTCACAGAAAGCACACCAAATACCCTGAAATAGCAAAATAAAATAGTACATATTAGCCCCTGTTATCTCTTTCACCTCAGCCTCTTCTGAAGAGCTCAAAGAAAAATGGTTGCTATTTCTGCCCGAAAATACTAATGGCGCTGGCACACAACAATGCTCATCATTCACTGCCCAAACTCTCTTGCCAAGAGAGGAAAAAAATTAGGGAAGATTTGGTGACTCCAGTGTCTCACTCGCCTAAGAACGTCTGTATAAGATCATGGACTCTTTCAGATACAATCATTTTAGTTTATACCACCTTTACGGAAAAAAATATTAGTTTCTTATTGCAGGGTGTTTCGTAATCTTACAAAGAAAGTGGAACCCAGTAAGGATAGCAGAATCCTGCACAGGATCCTTCACAGGCAGGACTTAGCCAATGATATTTCTTCCCCTCTCCTAATTCCCTTCTATTTTTTTAAGTTGCCTACTTTGAATGAATCCTTGCTTTCTTGAGTCTTCTCCTTATTTTAGCAGAAAATATTACTATAAAAACAATTCCTGAAATATGTGAACCCTGCCAACAATTGTTCAGCCTCTCTGGGAAAAAGGAGAAATGAGCAATACTTGCCTGCCTATGCTGCCACCATGTGGCAAAGGCTGTGAAAAACTCAAAGAGCATGTTGGCTTCTTTCAGCAAATTGCATTTCTGTGACCCAATATGGGTTCATAGTGCTTTTATTTCCAGGACTATCCCTGGACTGTAATTTTCTCAGTAAGTGGTATCTCTGTTTTGTTCTTATAATTATCAGTGTTCAAACAATGGGATATCCAGTTGCATTTTGATTTTGAAGATGGCTTTAAATCCCACAGGGGTTACAAAACCATCTGTTGAAAATAAAAATTGTGGATGGCTCTATGCCTATAATTTATCTTGAAATATGTAAGGACTAAAGAGAAATTTTCTGACAGTAAGAAAAATTAATAATCAAACAGCCTGCCTGCTGGGGTTGTGGGTTGGAAGATTGGAAGTCCATTTGTCCGAGAAGGTACAAGGTCTACTGCCATGGGCATGGGGCTGGACTAGAAGACCTCCAAGGTCCCTTCCAGCCCTATGATTCTATGTATTCTGTGCTTTCTCGCTGATTAAAACCATGTAGTGTCCAATATGATTTGTCATTGTGCTCCTTTCCAACTATTTCAGTTCTGAAGCAAACAGCTGATATAGAGCTGATACTGTGCTCTTCTCCCCAAAGCCTTTTGCTCTTGCCTGAGATTCATCACCACCGTCATCATCATATGTATTCATGGGATAGTGTCCCCTGTTAAAAATACCTACAATGTATTATCAATAATCTACACTATACTTGAACATAGTATTCTCCAAGGTCTCTGATGATTTGCAAACTCATATAATAACAATGCAAGTAATCTAAATAGCAAATGTACATCTGAAAAAAATACAGTCCATAAATCAAGTTAGTTAGACTCACAGGTTGGATGCTACCGGTCCTGCCCAGCTCTACAGAACTGGTAGCTCTGAAGAGCAGCAAACACGGAACAGGTTCGGTGTTTGCTGCTGTTTGGCCCACCCATTCACCCAGGCTCTTACCTGTCCTTTATTTCCTGCTTTTTCAACCTCAGCTGCTTTGCATGGCACAGCTGAGGTTGAAAAAGCAGGAAAATAGTGGCTTTTCAAACGCTGCGCACTTGCGTGCAGCCCTTTTTCAGCTGTCTGGGCGCCACAGCTTAAGGATTTTTACATGCAAAGCGCGCATGCATGCACAAAACGTAGTCACCGAACTGGTAGCAACCCCGACCTGGTTAGACTTGTACAAGTTCAAGAATGAAGGCCTTGGCAAGCTTCAGTATCATATTTCAGATGTTCAACTAGGTGGAAGTCTTCATAAATACTGCCTGGATATTAGGCCTGGATGTCCTTAGAAGCAGATCTCCCTTTTCAGAAATCTCAGGTGTCATTGTTCAGGAAGGTTCCTCTACAAAAATAATTCCTTTCCAGGTGGGAGAACATTGATGGTAAAGAATAAACTGGGAGTATCAAATTGGTTTTAAAAAAAGGAGATACTGCAATAGTGGGGGGAAAGAAGCATGCGCGCTGATTAATTTGGAATTGAAAGCAAATGCTGCTTAATAAATTGCTCTGGTGTGACAAAAAGAACAAACATGCAGCAATAAAATGCACAAGACTGCAGCAATAAAATACACAGGACTGAAGCAATTTGAGGTATGCTTCACATTTCTTCAAAAATCCCACCAGCAAAAGTGAAGCTTGAAGAGATTTGGGACTTTGTTTTTTTATTAAGGAGATTTATATGTCTACCCAACTTACAGTGACTCTGGGTGGCCTATTCTAGTTGTCCTGATTTAAGGCTGATACTTAAACTGTTGTTAAAATGATTGGTGAAGAGGAAAAAAAAATAAAGAAACTGTGATATACTGAAAACTTGGAATTTTATTAGTTTATGAAGAACTGGATTTACCAAGCTTAACGTAGAGTCACAAACATGATTTTGCTTTGTTGGAAAGAAACTGCTACTAGAAATTTAAAATCTGGACTGAAGTCAAGGCTCACTTTTGGTCTTTGACCTGGTTTGTTATTAATAAAATGGAGATACTAATTAATCAAAATGATTCTGTAAAGACAAGGTGTGATTTGTTGTTTAAAATCTGTTGCATGTGTGTGTGGGGGGGGGGTACGCATGCAATTTACGTGTATGTATAATCTTTGCCTGAGAATATGTTTCTCTCATATCTGAAAGAGGTTGTAATCAGACCCCAGTCAGAAAGCTTTACTCAATCCAATGTTGGACAGTTATAGACTTGTTTACTCTCCCCCCACCCCGAGATATTGTAGAAAAAGTAGAAGTCCTACAACTGCAAAGGATCCTACAGGCAATAGATATGGACTCTTTAGTTGTCAAGCCAGAATACAGCATGGAAACTTTTGGCTTGTGGGTGACTTTTGGACAGACCAGGATCTAGACTTTATAATCCTCCTTTTGATACTATTGACCATGATAGCCTTCTGAACCACCTCTGTTCTGCAGTGCTTCCTCCTCCTGAAGGATTAGTGCCATTTGGTGGCAAGGGAGAGGTTTACTCACTTGTGGAATGTTTCTTCTATCCAGTTCTTTTTAAGATCTCTAGGAAATTGCTAAAGGAAGTCATCAATATTGTTTGGAATCAATATTAAGCTGAAGGTATCTAGTTATATATGATGTTTCTAGGCCAATATATTATGTCGCTAGGCCAAACAAATGTCACAATGGAAGTTGCCTATACAACCAGATCAAATAGGGCCATTTCCTCCAAACCCTATCTATATGGGATTGTCACATATTGGAGGCTCTCGGTAGTTACATCCACGCTTTGAAACTCCCTCTTAGTGGGAATTTGATCAGCTTCAGCCATCCTAGACTTCAGGCAAGCTTTAAAGACCTACTTGTTCATTCTTGCAGAAGAGAAGGATGTTCTCTGACCAGAACATGGGAATGCTGGCATGTACCTGTGGATATTTTTAATTTTATGCTATTTTCTTACTGACATTGATTTAAAGAACACTTACTGCAGATACATAACAAAAAATATAAAGTCCAAATCCTGGTCTGTCCAAAAGAACAATGAAAAGAAATAACTGAAGTGCATTCAGAAAAAAAAACCTATATAATACATGCTACACAAAAACTTACAGGAACTTATCTACTACCCTGTCTCAATATCTACAAAAAGTCAAGTTTTCAGTGATGTCATGGGACATCATTGGAGTAGGAGCTGTACAGATTTCTGGGAAATATTATTCCAGAGCACAGGCACCACAATGCAGAAGGCAGGCGTCAAAGGCCCCTAACAGATAATGTTGTTTAATCAAGGGAGCTTGAACTATACCCACTCTGCTGGATCTTAACGGGTGGGCAGAAAAAATTGGAAAACTGAAAAAGCTTCTTGGCTGAGAAGCAAAATGTCTTCAAAGAAAACAAGAAAGTCCAGTTGCCTTTTGAAAAAGCATCTTTGGGATATCTAATACTCCTCCTTCCTTCCTATGTTTAGTCACAACAGAAGTCCTTTGAGGTTAGCTGGCCTGAGAGAGAGTGACTGACCCAAAGTCACGCAGCCAGCTGGAGTATTTTATGTTTATATTGTTTATATCTTTTAGACTGGTGAAAATGGGTGGCATATAAGCAGTGTAACTTTATAATACCAAAACGAGCATTTATTATTATGATTATTATATTTTTATTCTGCCTTTTATATAAAAATAGCATATTGCATAATATCCAGATGTGATGTCCAAGAAACTAAACTCAAGTTATAGCCGCAATGGAGGCGCTCCAGCCAAACTGGAGATACTGAAGACAACAATAAACACTTACATTTTTTCAATTAGCTCTTTCTCATCCAAGGCACCAGCCAGATCTCGCTTGTTCCCAAGAACTAAAACCTGCAAAAGAGAATAGGACAGTGCTCTTAGTCTGATACGTGCAAGCTGCAAAGAGTTATGGAACAGTCTGAAATGACTCCATTGTTCAAACAAGCTGCATCTTGTGCACCAGTGTATACTTTCTGAATTCAAGAAGTTTCTTTATAATCCAGGGAAAGTCTGCCAAGCATGAAGTTGGAAAAAACACAACTTGGCTTGAAAGAGAAAAAGATAATAGGAAAGCTGTCTCTACAAATATTTAAAATACCAATTTGTAAAATGCCAGATGGATTTTACATAAAAGAAGCAAAACATTACATTGCTTTAAGGTTAAATGCAGATATGAATAACAATATTAATAATTTAAGTGGTTCCCTTGGAAAGACATTCATGGAAAAAATCAAATGCTCATGGAGGGCATATGATTAACCTTTAAATGTATTCCCTGGGGGCAGCCAATACATCTTTTGTAACCAATAAACAGAAAGTTGTCTAGTGTCCAGATATGCTATTAAAACCTAGCTACCCAAAAGAGTACTTGCTTCTTTTCTTTGCAATTACTTCACTCTTGGCAATGCTCCCTATGGACCAGTTCAAATGGCAGCATACTAATTGATAACTGGTTTTTTTTCTTTTAAAATATTACCCTACACAATTCTTGACTTCCTAATTTTCATAAGACTTGGACCATGAAACTCTCTCCCAAAGACATCTATCTCCCCATTTGTTTTGCTAAAGACCATACCACTGGTGTAATAGTCGAAGGATCTGGCAAGCAATGGAAATCACAGATCTTTAAAAAGGCAACATAGTGCATTTCTGTGTAGCAGGTTTAAAGAAAGGAGTGAAATGACCGTCTCCATATATTTAATATCATTGCAAATATGTGTTACGTATTCACATTTTTTGCCTCAAATAAGCTATTTCATTGTCTAACTAAAAAATTAAAAACTCCGAGGAAAGGATTTTAATTCATAGAAGGTAGAAACACTCAGAGTTGCACTTAGATTTGCATATATCTTTACAATGTGTGCAATAATACAGTGTGCTATTTCTATCTTCTATCTGAACAGTAGCCAGTGGGAGCACCTATCCAACTCTGGCTCTGTGTCAGGCTCTGTTAGTACTTGGATGGGAGACCATCAGAAAGTTCCAAAGCTCTAGGCTAAAAAAATAAATGGAAAAAAAAATAGAAACAGCATGGAAGAAGAGACTAGCAAGCTCCTTCCTTACTATTGGCAAAAAAAAAACCCTACATGCTTATATCCATATAGTCATCAGAAGCTGAGAAAATATTTAACTGTGGATGCGCTAAAAACTAAGTATTAATTATATTAGTAAACTTCAGCCTTACTTTCTAGGAGCTTATTGTGCGATATTTTTCTTTTTTGCATTCCAAACAAGAAAGCCACCCCTATCTCCTGCAATGTTGTAAAAACAGATTCTGCCCTTTCTTACTTTTCCAATAGTCCTTCCATAAAAGCTTACACATCCTAGAAAAGATATATCTCAGCACCATGTGGAATAGTCATGAAAATGAGAAGTAGTTGGTTCCAAAATCTAGTCTGTAGTTTTTGAGAATATTGAGATGAATTTTTTACTCAATCCGTCATATGGATTAACTTGTATATACTTTACCCTTTCCAGAATTGGATCAACTTACAGGAATGCCTTGGAGTTGTGGTTTATCAAGCAGGTTGTGCAATTCATTCTTTGAAGCTTCGATCTTCTCCTGATCTGCAGCATCTACCATGTATCTAGAATGAAACAACACATTACTACTGAGCTGGGAAGGTGATACAAGCAGTTGCAGGTGGCAGCCTAAGATACTATGTAAGAGCTTAATCAGGAGTGGGATAGTTTTTTTAACAACTAGTTCTGTGGGCATGGCTTAGTTGGTGGGTGTGGCTTGGTGGTCATGTGACTGGGTAGGCATGGCCAACTCGACATCACTCATGTCAAGGGGCACTTCTTCTCACCTGGCCTCTCATGACAGTGGGGATGCTGCAACGGTCATAAGTGTGGAAAATGGCCATAAGTCACTTTTTTCAGTGCCATTGTAACTTTGAATGGTCACTAAATGAACTGTTGTAAGTCAAGGATTACCTGTACAAAAATACAAAAAGCTTCTCTGCTTGTAAAAAGCTGCCCTAACTACCAGTCATTAGATTAAAAATACCTGTAAGCCGAGGTTACAAATCAGGCAGGGTGCCAGAGCACCTTGAGGAATTAAAATAGTTAAAATGCAATGATAACTATCAGCAGTCAACTCTTACTCATACAGTGAAACCTTTTAGCAGAGACGTCATTTAAGCTCTCCAGAAAAAGCAATCCTTAGATCCATTTGCACCACTTAAAGATACCAACTGGTCTCATTCACTTCACAAGATATCCTAAGGAAATCATCCAGATTTAAGGAAAAGTCACATGCCCCCCCAGAAAGGCAGTAAAAAAATCAGTGCCAAGCTTGCATCCTGCCTCTTGGAAGTATACCCCAAAAGGACAGTGCCAGATAGTACTAAAGCAGTGAAGGAAGACCCCCTCCTCAGATAGAAAAAGAAACCATGAGGCAGGAAAAGATTCAAACATAATACAAATAATTAAATCACAACAGTAGCTGTTGCTTGTTGAAGCTGAATAGGGAAAATTATCCCATCAATAAACACAGGATTAAATGTCACCAAGCACAGAATTAACCTTCACCAAAAACAGGTTTTAGACGAAAACTCAGAAAGGGTATGTAAACTCACGTTTGAATGTCAATCTTTCTAGCTAGCCAAGAAGCCTTGCTGAATATCACTCATCTTGGTTCCCTTTCACTAAAAGTTTTGTTACATTATTCAATTATTTCTTCAAAGTGCTTATTGTCCAGGGAAGTATTTCCTCCCAACAGCAGTGTAAAAATCTTAAAACAACCCTTCCCCTTTAAGGAAGTCAAGCCCCAGAAGCTCTGGAAACAGGAAATCTAGGCGTACTGGCAAGAATGTAATAAGGGTGGAAAAAAACCAAAGAAGATTGCTTCTAACTGGTTCTCCAAACTGCTTAGAAAGTTAACAAGGGGTTCTATAGAACTGGACAGAACCGGTAGAATCCCACCCCTAAGCTTAATACAACATCAGCTAACCAACCTCCAGCAAACAAGATGGATTATTCTGAAACTTTATCAGAGTCTCATTAACTGACTGGTTACAAAACTTGGGTTTGGGCAGCATATTTATTCAACTTTTCATACCTTAGGAGGTACTTACTCTCCTAGTGGCATTGGGATTCTAGTTCTACAAATATTTGTGAAGAACTGCTTAGGCAGAGCTGAACATACTTTGAAAATAATGTATGAGACATGCTTCAGACCTCACACAACACCTCTCTGCTATTTATCAAAGCATCATTCACCACTGCTTTAAGAAGCCCATTCTTGAGACAGCACCATAGAAACTTGCTGAATGAATAATAGAGAAGTGTTGTATTTATGCAATATCAGAAAGCACTTCCTTCTCAATCTTTTCTGAAGTATACACCATTCTACTTGTATAGTCTACATTCCCATTCATTTGAAGATTACTTTCATAAAAAAGTACAAATGACACAGAAGAGCTGTACAGGGGTAGACAGGATGTTTATCAAATAGTCTTAACCACATCTTAGTAAGAAGTTACTAAAAATGTTAAAGTTCTTAAGGGTTAGGAAAAAAGATAACAGCAGATAATTAAGGCAAGATTTTAAGCTATTGATTCTGTTTACAGATACATTCAATATAGATGACATTTTGGATTCTAAGAGACATTTATTATCAGTTTCTTAAATTTCCAAGAAAACAGAACCTTTGCCATTATTTAGGCTTTAGCTCTTACTTCATCTTAACAGCTTCCTGAATTTGCCCATCTTTGGACCATCCCGATTCATGACCCTTGTCAGAATTGCAACCACCAGCAACCACCCCAAAGGAAACTGATCAGGTATTGGGTAATTCAACAGTCAGTTAATCTAACTGTTGGTTGCACATAGCAATTTCATTCACCACAAGCGAACTTACATCTATGTTCAATTATTCACTAGACAAAATGTGCTAGGCTAATTCTATTTTTTAAAAAACAGCAGGAAGCAAATATAAGACAATGTCTGCAAATTTTCTAGATTCACTTTTTATGTTATAGAAAAACATGAAAACATTATGTTATAGAGTGTTCAAGGAGAATTCAATGCATAAAAATCCAACTGGAGTACAGTATACAGTTCAACATTTTCAACAAAGCTGAATTAAAATGACTTTCCAATTAATTAAAATGTCTTCACAACAAGGGGATAGTGGATTATTTTGTAACATTTGCCAATATATGTGAACAAGGCCAGAGGCTTGCCTATATGGAAAGGGAGGCCCAGGCTAAAGAAGACCTAATTCAGCATGTATATCTGCAGAAGTAATAGAGGGATTGGCCACTACTGGAGGTTGCACTCACTGATAAGGGGAAAGACAACCATGAGTGAAATAGAAGGACCATGGGTAAAGATGCAGCTTCATAAAAGGGTAGTCTTGAACTGGATATTGTTCAGTTATATGGATTTCAGTTCCTAGAATTCCTGTCAGCATCACTATAATTGAAAATTGTGCGAATTAAACTTGTCATACATGATGGATGCCTTGATTAGGGAATATTGATATACAACTTTACATAAATGAACAGAGATGAATGTTTCTAACAACGAAGTCCTTTAGAGATAATTAGAAGTAATCCATGGGAATGCAGGGAAGAAATAAATGCCAATTGTTTATGTGACTACATAATTTTCTCTACATCATATCTCTCCCTCCTTCTTATCTAGCAGGCTAATAGATGGGTCAGAAATAGCTGATTAGTAATAAATTGATCATTCCTGTAGTATTATTCTGAAGAGATTAATCCCATGTGTGTGTTAAGCATTAATACATAAAGAAGACACAATTCTGCTTTATCTAGATTGAGATTCAACAAATAAAATCCAGTTTTTCAGCTAATTCCAATCTCTGTCAAAAATCAGAAAGCATTATTTTTTCCCCTAAATTGAGAGGAATAAGTATAAAACTCCCTCTCTTGCCTATCTTCTCCCAACTCAGGCCTTTTGGCTGTCCTGTACTCACCCACCCACCCCTGGCAATGTCCCTGAGTCATGAGGTGAGTTAAACCTGAAGAGCGGTAACTTTTCCACAGAGCAGGTGCCAAAACAGAGAAGGTGCCTAAGTCCATTTAAGACATTGTTTTAACAACAGGACTTGTAGCATGCCTATTTTATCAGGTCTTCCTGGACAGGCTGAAGCAATCTGTCCTTCAGGCCCTTTGTTGGTACCTTGAATTGTATCCAGAAGCATCCTGGTAACCAGTGCAGTCTGTGCAGCAATGGTATTACACAGATATACAAAAATGTCTCCATAACTACCTGCTACCTGAACCACCATATTTGACAGCTGCAGTTTCCAAGCTGTCTTCCAGGGCAGTCCCATATTGAGTGCATTGCAATTGTTTACATGTGAGGTGACTAGAACCTGAGAGACTGTCTATGGAAATTCTCAGCCACTCAGATCATGGTGTCCCAAAGATACTTTTCAAAAGACAACTAGACTTTCTGGTTTTTTTTCAAGACATTTCACTTCTCATCCAAGAAGGTTATTCAGCTCACTTCTTGGATGAAGAAGCGAAACATCTTCAAAGAAAAAACAGAAAGTCCAGTTGCCTCTTGAAAAAGTACCTTTGGGATAACCTGAGTGATTATTAGAAGAGATGCAAGGTCCAGGAAAGGGCACAACTGGCATATTGGATAAATCAGGGGGAAAGTCCCCTATCCACAGCTATGAAAAGGGGAGGCAAAAGTTTGTTATGATGCCTAACTTGCACTTAGCCATACTACAGTTAAAGAGTTAGAACTAATTGCAGGTTTCCACCCTTCTTTGTGTATTATTCCTGCCCCTCTATAGGGAAGCATCAAGCACATCTTACTTACCATACTCTTAGTATGCAGACAAGAACTACTTACACTATTGCACTGACACCACGGCAATACCTCTCCCACATGCTACGAAAACGAGGTTGACCTCCAATGTCCCAGAGCTATACGGAGAGAGAAACAGAAAGGATGAGAAAAGAGGAGGATATGAGGCCTTACAAATAGATTTATCCATATTATCTTGCATATGCTATACTCTACATACATATTCTATTTTCCTAAGTAATACAATTCTCCCCAATTACGCCATGGACCGTATTCATTTATAGCTAAGGAAAATAAAGCTGGAGGATTACCAAGATAGCCCAGAAAATGGATTCCTCAACTGAAATTCTAGATCCTACCGAGAAACATTCTCACATTCATAAAACTTGCAAAACTCTCCACACTTCAAACTATTAATATGCATTACATATATATCCAAAAAGATTGAAATGACAGGAGATATGTGCACTAAATTAACACACTCATATTTTTTCATCATTGTAATATGTCTATACCAACTACTGATATATTGCTGATACTCCTTTTCAAATTTCCACTGAAGTCCTCTTTTTTCCTAAAAAAAAAACTGGATAATAAATCATCTAAATAATGTACAGAAAAATTTGCCTTAATAAACACATGTCAATCTGCCCTTATTTTAGCCTCCCTGAACTCTAGAGTTGGGAACCCGTAACTCAAAAACAGGATACAGCAATCATGTTATAGTCTCTGAGAATAATATGGACCATAAATAATCTGTAACAAGTATTAAAACAATTGTGCTCTGAAAACCCACTTCCTCAACTGAAAGTAGCCCAACATTTTAGTAACATTCCCTCCTAGGTTCTTGTCCTACTTTAAGAGTCACCCTGCCTTCATCTACAGAAAGGCTCCTGTTGCGTAATCATCTAAAAAGTGCAGCTTAGCCTTCATACATACCTCCCAATCTCCTCCAAATCAATTTTCATCAACATCTATCAGAGCATCCAAAGGCAAAAGGGTCATCTTATTTCAGTATGATTTTACATGCGAAAGAAGCAGATAAATTTTAATTCCCGTTAATTCAATTTAATTTCTTAATCTGCCTGGATGGCTACAATCTAGAGTACCCCAAACACTATGTTTGAAATCTAGTCAAGATGTTTTGTATCTTACCTTTATAGTTACATTTCCCTTGGTGATTTTTCTCATGTTGAAGCCCACTGTTGGAATCATATCTTCATTGAATTGTCCAGACTAAACAAAATTTTAAAAAAAGATTTGTCATTCATTAGAAATGTCTACATTTCTGTTTAGCTACAGCAGTCCATCGTTATAACAGAGGGAGATAAAACAGAAATCAGAGGACTGAAAGGAATCTTAATTCCTAGATACTATAAGAATGACTGCTATTTTTTTTTTCAGATAGTCAAGCATCTCGAACAACATATCAAACAACAAACCCATCCAGGAAATAAAGTAACGGGGAGGAGGAAGAGGAGAAAAAGCAGCCTCAAAGACCTGAAGCAAAAGCTATACCACCTGTCTGTATGGATAGATCATAGACGATTCTCAAGTAGATCAACTGAATCTCATTGGTACCCAGGGTATTCATTGTAATGCAGCACTAGTATGCAGCACTTGGTTTCCTTAATTAACAAAAAATAACTGTTATGTTACTGCTGCTATACAGTCTATTTAGCATACAACTATAATTAAAATTGCAACTAATACTCATAAGATGTATAGGAATATAAACTTACCTATCATTTCCATGTTGGGTATTAGAAAGTTTACAAAATACAATCAGTATCAGACTGCAGCCTGATTGAAAATGACAACTGCAAGTATTTTATGGGTCTCAATTGTTTTATCTGATAGAAATCAACTGAACAAATCCACAGATAAAATATAGCACAAAACATACGGTAGTATCTTAGTAATAGTAAATTGTCATTTGTTAAGTAGAACAGAATTTATTACAATCTGATTATTATTTATCTGATTATTTATTATTGTGATTTTTATCTTCACAAAAGGGGGAAAAATATATAAACATGTATTATTATATACACTGGAATCCCCAAAGTATAAAACTGAACAATTTCAGATGAAGGATAAGGGTTTTTTGCTTATCGTAACTTCAGTTATCCTGGATTTGTTGTGTTCCATATATCTTGTAACATTTGTCTCAGAATAATCTTCGAAATTAATTTTATCAACCCACTGCTTTTTTCTTTCGATAATTTACAATTTTAAAATGACCAGCATTTAAACATTTATCATTTTAAATTTGGTAGCAGAGATTTAAGAATCTTGTGAGTATATCTAAGTGTCCGCAATAAATTTATCTAATTCTGATTTTTAAAATGGAGAGCTTTTAGCCTCTGGCTTTTAAAGATTTGGCACATCAGCAAACCTTCCATGATTCTCAAACTCTATGTTTTCTCCCTCAGCTTTTCATTTTAAAAGGCATATCCTGATCTTGCCAGAGAGATAATAATAGACTGCTCAAAATCTACATGCTTCAATAGGCCAACCAGCTCACACTGCACTGGGATTTAATGCAACATGCTACTCTAGACCTTATTTTTCCAGCAATGATAAGATTTTACTTAAGCAATAGACTCAAATATCCTTGTTTTCTGTCCATTTTTTTTCTAAAACAGACTGTCAATACTGCACACTTGAGAATTTTTATTATGATGGTATTCCTAACAGAGGAGATTAGCCAGACTTTAAAAGATACAAAAATTGCATATTTGAAAGACACTAAGTGAGAATTTAAGGCTATCTTCCCCAATCCAGTGTGCTACAATGATTAAAATGCTAGACTAGGAAGATGGAAGACCCAAATTTCAGACAACTTAGCTATAGAAAGTTACTGGATGACTTTGAAACAGTTTGTCTCTCAACCCACCCAACCTCCTCATAGGTTTATTGCTTTGTAGCAAAACTGGAAGAAGGATCAGCAGTATATTGCCTTGAGCTCCTGAATGAAAGCAGGGATATCAATCTAATAAACTGGGCTGTAGAGCTGGGAGCAAATCTTAGGATGTTTAGAGGACAGCAGGGCTCTTAAACTGTTTTTAAGGGTACCTGCTAGATCTTTGCAACAGGGACTATCTATTTCTTGAAGAAACAATAGATATGACAAGCAAGAATGGCTCTTTAAAATATAATACTTAATAATAAAAAGATACATGGTCTAATCAGTCACTTGAATATTGCCTCAGCATAATCTGATTTCCTTCAACATCAGCAACATGCACACAATTAGACTAGGTATAGTAGCTGACTTACTTTAGGCTTTAACACAACACTATTACCACTTGCATTCCTATCTTTTGATATATCCAAAAAGTTGCCTTTCAGTATATTGTTCCAGTATAGAATATGACTGACATATTCACACATTTACTAAGTCATAAAGTAATGTGCATTTTTCTTTGGGTCAGCATAACATGTGAATTCAGACTCTCTGGTTTATAAGCTATAATTCATTGTTTAGTATTATATGTGAATTATATAATTATGATTGAAAACTGTTATTTAACCCAGTCAGTTAAGAGTTCAGTGACTGAATTTACAGTAACACATAGGACATATTCACAGCTCAGTGTTCAAAAACTAATTTAATCAAACAAGCAATAGTGACAAAGTCACTACTGAAATCTATGCATCCTTGACATGTATCTATAGTAGTTTGTTTCCCAAGCTAATCACAATGCAAAAGGTCTTGAGCCATAATTCATGGGGCTTCCATAAATCAGAGGAACAAAAAAAAATGACTCTAACATTTGTTTTACAATAGCTCAGAAACATTTCACTATATTGGAAAAAGTAGCTGACATTTTTTCTTGTTACAAAATAATTATGTAAGTACTGAGAATTTACCTGACAGTAAAAGAGAAAAAGAGAGATTAAGAATACGATTAGATGACAGATAACCACTGGGACCTGAACTTACAGAAATGTGCCTCTCCATTATTTAAGTGTATTATTGTTCAAAACTTCAACCAACCTCAAAGAAAAATCCCAACAGAAGAAGGATAAGAGATGGAGAAAGGTCTAAGGAAAAAATTAGACACTACTCCTCTTGAGATCTTGAGTTCTTAGTGTGTATGTATGCGTGTGGGTGAATGGGTAGGTGTATGAGAGAGAATTGGAGAACTAAGCTGTGGAGTACCCATCCTGAACCAAGACATTTTATATATTTTAGATCATGTATTATTTCAATGTGTGGGTATATTCCATGTAACATTGTCTATCATACATTTGAGAGTAGAGATTTAAGAAGCTTGGCATCCTATTGTAAAGAGGAACAACTGATCATTAATTACAATAAATCCAAACTTTTAGTTTTTTCCAATAAAAGGCAAAAATACAAGTGCATAATTGACTCCCATGAACTAGAAAATGTTAAATGTTTTAAATATGTGGGCACTGTTTCAGGCTTCTAGAATATTAACAATTCAGGTTAATTCAGTGACTTCTGTTGCCCAAAGGCAACAGCATTATAAAGTAGCTATAACCAAATTTTATACCAGCAAGGAGCAAATTACATTCCAATAGCAATTTAACTGTTTATGACTGTTTATCATTAAAATAGCTGCCTAACTATTGTATTGTACACCGTTTAGCCCATTTAGAAACCTAAGGTCATATAAAACTATTCATTTGAACCATTTATTTGTAATTCTAGCCAAAGACCATTTTAAAGAAATTTAAAAATGTATGATGAATATATGTTTTTTAATATTTACTGCCTAATCCAATGGTTCAAAGCACACAGAAAATAAAAGGAAGAAATATAAAGCCGAATGTCAAAATGCCACTGTAGTTAAATCAGGACACAAGAGAAAATGAAAGCATTATATTGTATACTGTCTTTCAGCACTAGAAAGAGTCAAGAGACCTGTGCCCAGTTTTTTTGGATTACAATTTTCACAGTCCTTTTTCATTCATCAACATTGCTAGATTTTATGGCAATTGGAAGCCAAAGGACTAGTCTGCCTGTCCTTGCATAAGTTACTGAATAGTAGCCAAAAATATTGTATATTATACCCCAAATTTAATCAGGCAAAGCAACTTCCATAATTCAAGAGCTATCACAACCTATTCATATGCCCATATGATTTATCCTTGGCATGCAGGTGATACCAAAATAAAAGCATGTTCAGCAAATTGTAAGGAAGTAAAATATACCTGGATACCGGCAAGCTAAATAAAGCTGCAGCTAGCTACAGAGATGAAATACAACATATTTTTATTTCTATGTATTACAATGGACACTTCTAAAATGAGGTTTGCTATTCGTAGTGACAAATGGGACACAGATTCCAGCATCTTCTTTTTCCCCCCCAAAATAACAGTGGGATTCACATGTGTCCTATACTCATCAGATGGTGTGCACACATGGTTTAGCTGTCTGGAACTGTGCCCACTTTCCGAGGAAAATGGATAGACCATGGCCCAGTAGTGGGCCGTAGCCCAGGGTTTGGGGACCCCTGCTCTAATCTACATGCACTTGATTAAATGAGTGAAGACTGCACTGACCGGATCTTCCTGGTTTTCCTCAGATTCATTCAGTGGTTGAAAACTAATCAAAGAGAGAAGCAATCTGGAATTAAGGAGAACCTTCCTAACAGTGAGGACAATTAACCAGTTGTCCTCTGGTTAACCTAAACATAAATTCTCCTGCTTGAGCAAGGGGCAGGACTAGGAGACCTCCAAGGCCCCTTCCAGCTCTATTCCATTCCATTCCATTCATTTGTACCTTAAATAAAGTTTAGAAATAATTTATGCTATTATAGTTGCAAAGTGTATAGAATTATTTAGTATGTATGAGAATTCCAGGAGAGTTAGGAGAAAGCATAAAGCCTATCAACATTTCTATCATTTTACAAATAATTTAACATTATTCATCAAACATTCAGATTTAAGATGACATATAAAATAATACAATTTTATAATTGCTAGTCTGTATTTTACAGCTAACCTGTAAAATAATGCAAGGTAACACATAGTTTAATCTAAATAGCAGTTACAATTAAAAGTAATGACTATTCATTTCTGTATAAATGAAATCCAGCATAGTTAACCATGCCCAGAAGGAAAAAAACATGAGGCATTTTTTCCTTTAGATGTGCTCAATCAGAGCATTTCTTCCTGTATAGGATAAATGTGAGCAAGATATTTCTACTCAACAAATTAAACACAATCTGTTGAATTTAATTGTGAAAAACCTGAATTTTTACTCACAACAGCACAAATCACAACAGCAAATACAGTTCCTCAAAATAATATTTTAATTGCTGCCATTTATTTGCTTGGATGAAGTGGAAAAGGCCCAATCAAAATGTCCTCCTTTTGGAGAAGCTCATATAGTGGTACCTTGGTTTCAATTGTTTTGAAACTCATCAAATTTGGTACTCAATACATTTTGATGAGAAAAAATTGACCCGGTATTCATCATTTGTTTGATACTCAGTGCACAAGCTAGAACTTGTTGGTGTCGGCTGCCTTATGGTTCATTACATTATTTCTTATGGGAAAATTTGTTTGGTATTCATCATTTCTGGTAGTCATTGCTTCCTAGAACCAATTAGTGATGAGTACTAAGTGCCACTGTATGCTGATACATACACAGAACCTTTCCTTATGCAAAAGTAGAAGTGTGCAAGATTTCACAGTGTGCAGTCTCTTAATAATAATCCTCACACCATCTTTCAATTCAAAAGAAGATAATTGTACAAATCTTCTTTGTAAACCATGAGGAAAAACAAAAACTATCCTAGAATAGAATCAGTGACAACAGACAACAATGGATCCCCAAATCTGCTTTATACAATCCATATATGCTGTGACATAGATTTCCCTTAATGGAATTCTCAAATTGAGATTTTGCAGTGCTGCAATAATTTAACAGCTGTTAATTTCAGATTCACGGATACTCAATTACTGGGAATGGATGCTTGAAAAATCTGGATAGAATGTTTATAGTGCTTGATATAATGATGCTTTGAAAATACTGACAATATCAGATTTCTCATGTCATTTTTGCCTCTTTCTCTGTTTAGCAGCTAAGATTTTAAAGCCCTTGATATCACCTAGAACTCATATCTGTGCTTTAATAATATTTACCTTTTAAAGTGATATCTTTTATAATGTTGTTTTCTAACAAATAATTTTATCTATTTGTTATGTACCGGCCAGGAAAATTTGTCCTTTTTTTAATATGTCCCCAAAATGATAAGAACTTATAAACGTTGGGAGCTGGGAAATTGAGCCACTTAGATTACAACTAGCTGATAGTTTTGCAATCTTATCTTTAGTAATCTTAAAGATACAGAGTAACTAACATATGTTAGCAATATATACTTAGGATATCTATCCAGAGGTGGGCTTCAACAATTTTAGCAACGTTTTTCATTTTTAGGCACATTTTTCATCTCCCCGAGCCTCCAGGCCCACCCTGCACTTACTTGCATCCAAAACAGACAGTGTGGGGACTCCTGGGATGAGCAGGGTGGGGTGGGTAGGGTCAGCCAGGAGTGGGATTTGGGGGTCTCCAAACTACACAGAATCTTAGCTAGTGGCTCTCCCAAATCCCTAAGAACTCCCAGCAGCCCACCCCTGTATCTATCCTACTAGTTTAAATTACAGGGAGCAAGTATTATTTATCTGTGCAATTAAAAACAAAATGGCATTGAAATGTCACTGAACAATAAATGTCTAATTAAGTATTAATTAATAGCACAGCCATTATAATTCTACTGTTTTGGTCCTACACAGCAGTGGGCTGAGAACAAGCCTGTGAGAGAGGAACATATACAGAAAAGGCTGCTCTGTCAGTCTCTCAGGCTACTGCAGGCAAGGGAAAGACTGCAAGGAAATTAATTGTTTTTCATATCAACTCAAACTGCAAAACAGCTTCATATATAATTCTGCAATTAATCAAATTTATGGAAATAGAAGCAAGTCATTATTCCAACGGATCTTTAAAGGAAGAAATGGACTTATTATAAAACTGTAGGCCATACTTGACTGCAGTTTAACATCATGCAGAACACAGTAGAATATGAAAACTTTGTATTGATCTGTAGTCTCTACTGAGGAACACTCCATCTGTCATATCAAAGAAGAAAAAAAGCTTAACTATTGTGCTTGGTACAATATTCAAAATGATATTCTGTCACTTGTACTACAGTAGTTGCAAACCATAATCCAAATCATGAATTAACTCTGACAAAGCAAGATTTCTGCTATGTAAGTTGATGTCTAAATCAATAAACTGCTGTATCCATTTCTAAGAGTTGGGATACAAAAAAAACACCCTTAGAACCAGCGGCAGGGATGCTTCAGCTGCCCCCAGCTACCTATCTTCCACTTCCATCACATCCCACTGGATCTCTTACCCTCCTTTCCATCCTTCTGGGTACACATTTGTATATGTCCCACACGTCATCCCTCGCTTTTCTGAAAGAGAACAGGGAGTGTGCCAGATGGCCTTCTTTTATGCCATCCTTGAAGTGGACACCATTTTGGGAGTAGCCATTATTCTTGCAAAGCATGAACTGTAGCCACTCCCAAAATGGCACCTGCTTCCAGGATGGGACAAATCACCTTTTGTAAAAGGCCACATAGTGCATCAGCTAATGCTCTCTTAGAAAGGTTATCTTTGGAAACTGCTTTTCCGAAAAAGAATAGGTTGATGCAATGTGCAGCCTGACTATACAAAAACTGCTTCCTGCCATCCTGGAAGTAGAGTCTATTTCAGCCATTCCCAAAATGGAGTGGATGGAATGAGGTGGTTGTATGGTGCATCAGCTGATTCCCTTTCAGACAGGTAATTTCCGAAGATCATTTTTCTGAAAGAGAATCAACAAAAGAATCAATACAGCCTTTTAGAGACGCCACCTTGCAACTGCCATTCTCGTGAGCTTTCAGAAACTCTCTTGCAAGAGATCACACCAATGGTGCCAGCCTCTTAAACGGTGCAAAGCTGCCTCTCCAGGCAAGTCATGCTTTGCACTGGCCATGCACTCTTTGGAAAGATGACCTTCAGAAGAATTAAATAGAGTGAGGCACAATGGGGAGGATGCTCAAGGATACAGGACCCAGTGGATCAGGAAGCAAAGATGCCTCAGGGATTGAGGGACACCCTGGCAGGCCCAGTGAGGGCTATAAGTGAACCAGGAAGATACTGCAGTACAGGCCCAGCACTCTCTAGCTCTCTCAGAGCCTATTCCTTCTGAGGCACCCCAGTTAATCACGACAACAGGGAAAACCAGGACTGCAGTCATTAAACAAAGTGATCAAATGAGCACCTCACTTAATAACTGCAACAACGTATGATCATAATTCTAGGTCAACTGCTATAGGAAGGACTATCTCTATTTATTTTGTTTATGAATTTATAGGCTGCTCTATAAATTTCCATCTCAACTACATGACTCTAGACGGTTCACAATTAAAACAGAATAAAAACTATAAAAAGAACAAGTTACAAACAACAAAAATGATATAAAAGTAGACTTGCAACCATCCTAACAAGCCATGACATGGTCATTATGATGCTATCAGGGCTGTAGGCTCAAGGACAAAGCCTTTTAATGCCTTATGAAAGGCCAGAAATGTCAGGGCAAGTTCAAATTCTGAAGGGATGATGTTCCAGAAGGTGGCAGAAAAAGCTCTCTTCCTGGGTCCTGACAAATTACATTCCTTTACAGACAGCACCTGGAGCATATCCTTCCTGCCTGATCTAAAAGGATGAGTAGACACATGATTGAGGAGAGACAGTATCAGAAATCACCCATCATTTTCCTGTCAATGTAGCGTTAAAATGTCTTGCTAACCATTTGTTGAGAACATGCCCTCATGATGCAGCCTTCTTCTCACCCCCCACCAATAGTTGTGACTATCTATATGTTAAAATGGTGTTTTCTATATCTTTAGTAACATACTGGTTGGTCCTGCCTGCTAAAATTAGTTGCAAAAGCAACCTTTTAAGTTTCACCGGCAATGCCAACAAACGATTGCAGTTATTTCATTTGGCTGAAGAACACTCCTTTGTATTTTCTAAGACATTACTAACAGCAACTATCTTAGTTACTATCTTACCTCACTCCATTTTATATTGGGGGGGGGATTTTTCAAACATTGTTTGGAATCATTTAAAATTTTCATCCACTTTAATTTTCTCACTGAAAAAGAAATCCTCTTTCCTTTGGTAGCTGTAGCACTGTTGGGGAAGAGGTCTGTAACTTTACATGAATAATAGCTTCATGAATAAATTACTTGGGAGATCACATATGTACAGAGTTCAGTTGAAATTACGTAAAGATATGACAGACTTTCAAGCTGCTGCTTGTGTAGTCCTGTGTGCAGTTTCCTGTTGATCATTAAAACAACTTTGTCAGTATCTAAGTTGACTGAGCATAACCACTCTTTTCCATCTCCTCCCCTGTCTGCTTACATTTGCTATCTTCATCTTTGCTTCTTTTTTTCCTTCTGCAAAAAGATTGATGGCTTTAGACTGAGCCAGTACAGAAGATGCTCGGACACACATTCCTGCATGCAGGTCTTCCTAAACTGAAAATACCTCTTATCCACAGCTATCCTAGTAAGACTTGGGATAGTCTGACATGGCTTTCTCTCTGTGTAAAAAAAGGGTTTTATAAGATAAAAATGTTACTTTTCCTTATCTTAATGGGCCAGAGATGTGTTATTCTGCCAATACTGCTCTACACTTGAGGTAAAAGAGAATGGCAAGGTTGACTGTCTTGTTTAGCAACTATATGTAGTTATGATAGTGATGACCAATCTTCTCATTTACAAACTCTGCAGGCATATAAAAGAAATGAAAGCTGAAGTAAGATCATAAGCACAGTTGTGGTTTCACTTTGCAACCACTTCGCTTAATGATCATGTTGTGGATTCCAACAGTGGATGCTAAATGAGGACTACCTGTAATGCAGGAGAGAAGAGTCAGCTTTGTGATCATCCATTTCAATATATACAACTTGATCAAATGACCAGACAAGCAAGAGACTCTTATACAAGAAAATGAAAGTGTGACCATTTATTTCTGATGCTATATTATATATTTGGGGTTTAAAATGTGATCCTTTTGGATGAAGCAAAATTGTATTCGCTTCCATTCCAAAGAATCAGTTTAAATACTGGAAAAGGCAATAAGAATCTGTGACATGTCAGTTAAAACAAAGAAACTGTTACATCTTGCATAATGATGTTGAAATCATTTCCCACTTCATAATGAGGAACATCCTGACACAAACTCCTGCTTAAATTGTTGTAGTGATAATACAAGGACCTGAAAATTCTTCAAAATAATGAAAACTTGAAAGGTAACATGAAAATCAACCATTACTGTATTATATCAAAGCAACACTGACACACGTTTTTTTCTCTTCATATCATTTTTTTCTTTAAGGCCCCTCTGTCTAAACTGCACAGAATTTCACATTTATCTTGAAATGCAATTCTAAAAGTTCCATTTAATTTTTAAAAAACAAATACTGCACATAGTGCTCAAGATTTAAAAAATCTATATACAAGAATGGCTGCTGCTGCTTTTTTTATTTTTTTTGTCTTGCATAGACTTGGATTTCCTGCTGAGCTCCCATTACTATGATTTTTCATGTACCAACTGGTCATCTATATGTAACATAGAATAATTTTCCATTCCATTCAAGCATAATTATATAAAATCCAGATCAGGTGTTCTTCCACGAGCACATTAGCAATACTAATTTTGCCCCTTTTTCAGACTCTTACATTAATTACAAGGCAACATTATATCCCAGTATGACACCAATGCCACTGAGAAAAGTGCATGTTTTGCCATTTACATCAATCCCAAGTTACATATTACAATTAAAGCACATGACTTAAAACAGAGATAGATTAAATTAAAACTATTTACTGTTGTGGGTTTTTTTTTCCTTTCAGCAACTGATCACAATAATCAGAGATAAAAGAGCCAGTTTTCTCAAATGTTTTTAGGAGTAAAACATCCTAAAGCTTAACATTCTTTGCTTGAGTCAGTATCTTCTAAGACAAATTCTGGTCTTGGGATTTAGATTTCACAAATCTGTATTTTGTCCAATGCAAGTCACCTAAAATATTACTCATGTGTCACGTGACTGACTGTTTCTTCAACAAGGTTATAGGTTTGTACTAGGTTTGTTATATGCAGATTGGCGCCTGTCCCCACTATATCAAATCTGTTTTTAGAGACATAATCGTGATTTCAATACTATTATGTAATACTGTATCATCTGCATCCCAACAATTCATCCAGTGAACCTTAGCAACATAAAGAGGATGGAACAATTCCATGTTACTGTTAACTTCATGTCAATCACTGTCGAAGGTCCCTATGTAGGCATTTAAACTACCTTTCAATTTCCTTCAAATTTCATTCCAATTCACAAGACACAACATCCATAGCGGATCATGGACTGACCTAAATTGTATTCTGGCTATGGCAGACACCATGATACAGACAAGAAATTACATGATTCAAAACAGTGTTTTTCAGTCAAGCTGGACTTTCCCCTTATCCCTGCTTTATTTCGAATTCTCATCCCTGCTTTATCATTTTTATAAGTAACTCATGGCGGTAATGAGTCCAGCAATATTCACTCATCTTTATCTCTTATCTCCATTCTTCTCTCCATACCCTGAGCATTAGTCGCATTTTCTCAAAACTGAATCTTTCCCCTATTTCATACTTTCATCATTTCTGTGCCAAACTCCCTTTCTGTAATGGTATATGAGAAAAACCCTGGGAGACGGTGAGGCAAAGAGATGCTGTCTAGGGAAGGGTCAGGTAAGAGACAGCACAGCCCACAGCTAGTAGTGGGCAGGGCAAGAGGTTCCGAAGGAAGTTACTCAGGCTGTAAAGGAAACTGACAAAACAGTACTTTTCAGATTTGCAAGATTCTATTTATGTAACTTTACAGTAAAACAGAATTAGCTTATCTGGTCATGTTTCCTGTCTGGCCTACTTGATAAGACCAATACTGTACAAAGCTCATTTTTCAGTCTTCCACACCTACACATCAGGGGAAGGATTCTACCAGCTTGCACCTATTCGCTAGAACCAGTTGTTAACATTCTAAGCAGTTCAGAGAACCAGTTGTTAGAAGAAATTACTGGCCTAATCCTGTAAGGAAGGCCGGAAGGAAACATTCTGGTGTTGCTTACAGAAACTGCCTCTCCGTTAACCCTTGTTACATTCTTGGCAGGACTAGACTTCCTGTCTCAGGACCCTCTCTTGAGTTTTTTTCCCCTCCTTTGCTGGTACTTTGCTTGTGTGGAGTGACCATTCAAAGTACAATGGCACTGAAAAAAATGACTTATGACTGTTTTTCACACTTACAACTGTTGCAGCATCCCCACAGTCATGAGAGGCCAGGTGAGGAGATGCGTGCCTCGATGTGAGTGATATTGAGTTGGCCACGCCCAGCCAATAACATGTCCACCCAGCCATACCTCTTAATTTGTTAAGAACCCTCCCGGGCTCTTAACAAATTAGCCACGCCCAAAGAAGCGGTTGTTAAAAAAATTGAATCCCACCCCTGCTACACATGCCTTTCATGAGGTAAAATCTACACAGCTCCTCCTATCCTAAATCAGCTCTAATTAAAAGAAAAACAAATTAGTAAGCTTCTATCCATTCTTGGATGTTACTTCTGTCTCTCGCTCCTGCTATCTTCAAGACAGGAGAGGAAGTAAAATAAGAAAGCAAAATGGATGTAGCCAATGATTTTTTTACTTGACACTGAAATAGTAACAATGACCAAAAGAGTTTCCCTTATTCCTTTTTCCTTTTTATCCCCAATCTGCAGCTGAATCTTCAGAAATGAAGGAACACAAAAGCCAAAATAAATAAGCAGATTGCTCCCACTGGCTGAAGGGTCTTTGAGGTTTCAGCGAAACTATAAGACGACCAAGTAATCATTCACAAGCAAAAAATAAAACTGTTCACACGAAATTGAACACTTGAGGGATATTTTTTTAAAAGTATGCCTCTCAGAAAAGCATCTTAAAATTTTAGGAACTTAAAGTTACTCCTTGGTTCTCAGGCAATTCTGAAAAATTACAGCTAATGTACAATATAACACACCAGCAATCACTCTCTTTCAATTTAACTTACCTCAAAGGATTATGAGGATAAAGCAAGAGTCAAAAACAGGGGTGGGTTTCTACCGGTTCTGTCCACCTCTGTAGAACCGGTAGCTCTGAAGAGCAGCAGACATAGGACCGGTTCTATGTCTGCTGACGTTTTTGCCCACCCACCCTCCTGGGCTCTTAACAGACCTTTATTTCCTGATTTTTTTCAACTTCAGCTGCCGTGCAAGGCACCGCTGCAGTTAAAAAAGCAGGAAAAAGGGGCTTTTTGAAAGGCTGCTTCTCTGCACGCAACATGCTGCTGATGATTTACAAGCGTGTGCCAGCAGGGAAGTACATCGTAAATCACCGAACCTCGTAAATCACCGAACCTCGTAAATCACCGAACTGGTAGTTAACCCTGTCGGACCCCACCCCTGGTCAAAAACATTTATTTATAGAATTTGTATATCATCCTATCTCAAGATTCTTGATGGTATAGATGTTTAGTTACTTATTGAAGGTAATGTAGGATACAAATATGATAAATACGTTATTTTATTTTATTTGTATCCCGACCTTATTGGTGGTGAACCACAACAACAACCCTGTGAGATGGCTTGGACTGAGAGAGTGAGTGACTGGCCCAAAGTCATCCAGCTGACTCTCATGGCTAAGGCGTTACTGGAACTCACTGTCTCCTGCTTTACCCTAACCCAAACTGACCCTCCAGTTTGTTACACATATTCCCCAAAAATAGCCATGGAGAAAGGGGTTATAATTATGGAAAGCTCAACCACGTACTTTTTACAAGCTTTTAGCCCCTGTATGGTATTGTGGATATAGCTACCTCAAGGCCTATTTGATATTGCCTTAGTTGAACATTTATCAGGCTCCTACTCTGTCCTAGGCCAAGGATGTCTTGATTCAAAAACAGAAAAGCGGGGAGGGTTCTTTACACCGGTGTGACTATTTCTAAGATTAGCCTAAAAATTAGCCTGTACCTTTTTTCCTCTACCAATGAGCTCCCTGCTTATTAGACATTTGAGACTTGTTCAGTCTGTTTTCCTGGAAAACTTTGGACACATAGAGAGCAAATCCAATGACATCAGATGTTCAAAGAGCAAAACCTAAATTGCTGAAAAAGAAGGGGGGGTTTATTTGTAAAAATAATTTATTTGCTCCTTTTAAAAGACAGAACAAGCATGCTTAAAATACACTTATAAATGTCTTACTAGTTATATTATAATTAGCATTTTAAAATTCTACTCAAAATTCTCATATTCTACTTATAACATTTTTTTAAAAAAATCTACAATACACAGTCTACAATACACAGTGCTTTCTAGCCACAAAAATATGTTCACAAATAACATGCTTTCAGTTACATTTCCATGGAATATAAAACTCTCTCAGAAATAACTTTTTTTTTTTTTTTTCAAAACAAATCTCTAAGCCTAACCCCACCTTACACAAGTATATGTAGAGCAATTGTATACATTGAAAAGGAAATTCTATATAGCATCACTTAAGAGTCTGCAGCTCTTGAGTGTCTGTTACTATTGCGATAAAGACTTTGAGAGAGCATATGTCCAAGGACAGTCAGCCTGCTTTGCGAAATGGCTATTGTATTGGTGTTGATGTTTATAAAAATCATATTACTCTAAGATGCAAATGTGCTCTAGCTTGCCTGATAAGATGATGATGATAATAACAATAATTATAATTATAATTCCTTATTAAGGACCCAATAGGTAGACAAAAATGCCAAATCCGAACATATGGCTGATTGTGCAAATAATAATATCAACAAAAGCTCTAACAGAAATTAACACTACTATGACATACAATGCTATTTTTCTTACCTGTTTGCAAGGAAGAAAATTACTTGTCAACAAATATTTTAAGTATTTAGCATAATTCTCTTTATAATCTCTACAACATATCTGTAAGGTGGATCAGTATTATAACATTGGTACAATATGGGTGGAGACATAATCAAACTTCTTTGGCTATTGCCACATTATCCAATACATTAATGGATGAATGCCTTGAATCAAGGATTTCTCAACCCACCCTTTCACATATGGCATGAACGAGTTCCCTCTTACACAGACATGAAATTTCACATTACACCCACATCAGATTTTTAAAGACAACTGGATTTCATTCCAATCAAATTACTAGTAGTTATGTATTTAACAAATGTTAAAATAACAGGTGTTCTAGTATATGCATTACAGATCTTGTCTGATAAGTCACTCACTCTCAGCCCAAGCTATCTCACAGAATTATTATATGGGGTAATAGGAGATAGAAGAATTAAAAATGTTCACTGCTTTAAATTGTATATTAAAAAGGAGATAAGGTTGGAATTGATTGGAATTGATTGAAAAATAATCAAATGATTCAAAGTACAGATTGTACAAAGAAGCAGAAGAAACAGTAGATCATAAATTCAGTTCATGCAAGAAGGTCATACAAATTGAGTGTAATGAACAAAATAAAACAGTCAAAGTGATTCACTGGAATATATGTAAAACATATGTAAAAAGTATTATGTGCGTGTAATGAGAAATTGGTGGGAACAGAAGGTTGAAAAATTGGTTAAAAATTAGAAGGTTAAAATATTGTAGGATTTCAGAATACAAACTGATAAAAGTCTTGGTTCATAATAACCAGATTTAACTGTGGTTGAAAAGAAGAAAACATTTTGGGGAAATATTAAGAACTGACTTTCATATAACTGGATGAAATATTAAGAATTGACAAGTTGCAGGAACTGGTTAGAAAGGATTTATCTTGACAGTAAAAGGCTTTACTCAAACCTATCGCAAACAAGGCCTGTAAATATGCTTCACTACCTTTAAATCAAGCTACTGATGGGCAGAGAAATTCACTTGGTTAAACCAAGAACAATCACTAAGATTATTCTAAGATCCACTAAGATCCTCGACTTACAACCACAATTGGGACTGGAAATCGTAAGTTGTTTTGCAGTCGTAAATTGAGACACCCACATTGGACAATCGTTAAATTAATAACAACAGTTGTTAACATGGTAATTAAGTGAACAGTGTTGATTGTGAAGCAAAACCATTGTCTTGAATGGGGGGGGGGGGTTTTGCCAGAAATTGGCAAAAAGTGATGCAAATCACAGCTAGTCATCAAGGTGAGCCAATTGCCAAATGCCAAAAATGTGGTCACATGATTGTGCGGATGGGCATGTGACATTTTATGAAGGGCAGAAGTGCTTTACAAGCTGTAAAGCACCCGTTCCAAGGCTGTCATAATTCCGAATAGTCATAAAACAATGTGTCGTAAGTTAAGGACTACTTGTCTTTTTTTCTTCATTATCTTAGAGATAAAAGGAGATGAATAGTTTACTTATCCTAAGATGTCAGCTAGATAGTATTATTTATCCAACTTGATATAATATACATAGATGGTATATTATCAGAAAATCCCAGAGCTACAAGGTAGATTGGATAATGAAGAAGCCTCCTCGAGAAAATGTTGTAATGCCATCTCTATGTGATTAACAAGAAAACTACATGGACATATTCATGAAGTTATCAAGAATCACAACTAAGTTCAAAGAAAATAAGACTTTTAATGCCTGGGATAGTGTAGGAAACAATCAATATCAAGCACATTAGAAAATGCAGGTACAAGTTTCTATCTTCAAAACAAGCAATGGCAAGGACCTTCACTAATTATTTGCCATATCCGTGATTTGTCCAGTAGCCAGTGCTGAATCAGTGAGCAGTAACAAAGCACATCATGTTTCGCAGAATTTCCTATTTAGCATATTATCAATTTATTCACCCAGGTCTCCAGTATTCAGAAAACAATAACATCTTGGGAAATTATGTATCAATAACTACAAATTCTTCCACAACAAAGTAGTAACAAAAGAGAGATTCCCAGTTAGCATAAACTCTAGAGCAGAGAATTTATTCAAAATCAAGTATCTGAAAATATAACTTTTAATTTAGAAACACGTTGATTTTGAGTTTCAGGTATTAGCTACAATAAATTATTTACAATGTCAGTTAAAATATTCTTCCCCAAAATACAAAAAATGCCAGTCATGATTTTTTTTAAATAAAGCACTATGAGTTTGTCTCTACTACTGCATCTTAAAACGGTTCCATTAAAACTACAGCAATGGGAAAATATAGTAGAAAATATACTAGTGCAATCTTCATGTCTACTGTCTTCTACCAACTAAAATGCTCAGTATTCAGAGAAGCTGCCACGTGAATCTGGTCTGATCCATGCTTTAGTTTTCTTCCCAGGAAGAGGATAAGATCAAAGAAGTTCATTTTTACAATTGACAGACAACAGTGTGAGTTAATATGCAGGAATAAATATGCAGGGCCCTATGTTTGAGGCCCTAAGGATGGAAAGCTTTGGATTGCTATCAGTATTCCCAATGGTCAATATTCTCCATCCCATATGCTCTCTAATGTCTTCCTTGGCCCTTTCCATAAATGCACACTTTGAAGCCATTACTGCAGATGCATAGAAGGGAGGCAGGAGAAAAAAAAACTGCAAGGCAGACTAAGTCGAAATATCCAGAGTAAGGATATTTTCTGCAGCTGTAGAGTTATCATTCCTCAAAGCAGCTTCTTAAAACGTATTCCTCCAAGATATTTCAACAGCAAATCCTAATGTAAAGTCGCTTAAAATAAAAAATCACTCATACATAGTGTTAACTGACATATTGATCTGAAAAGATGGGAGATAAAATTACCATTCACCACAGAAGATGAAACAGCATCCTTCTGCCGCCACCCCCCTCCTCCAGGACCTACTGAAACATACATTTCAGGCACCACAAAAGCAGAAGACTATCAAACAGATCAAATGCAGAGAGAACATTCAGAACTGAGGTATTAGGATACAAGGATAATTTTCAAACAAAATGCAACAATTTTTTTGGTTATCTCTTTGGTATCTCAGGACCGCCACCTATGTGAACAGCGGGTGGGGTGGTGGATAATATGACCTGAAAGGCTTTGCTCATGTTGAATATGCTATTTCCATTGATATCGTGGAAGGGCAGAATAGCGTGAAAGAGAAAAAGGGAGGATTTCACCACTGGGAAGAGGAAAGGAAAGCAGTAATGTCCCCTTATTAGAGAAGTGGGTAGATCGTTTTCCTTGAAAGAATACGATCTCCTGGGGCGGGGGGAGGGGGCTTTTCTCTTTCCCTGGGCTGAGGAAGGCCTCCCTCCTTCTAAGACTGAGAGATGCCCAAGCGTGAGAAGGTGACAGCGCCTTCATCGGGGCCGACGTTCCCCAACGGGGTGCCCACCCAATACTCCCCGAGATTACGACACCAACACCCTGAGCCAACGCATCCGAAGCCCTAGCTGGCAATCTTGGGAACTGTAGTCCCATTACATCTGGACGGCACCGGCCTGGGAAAAAATGCATGGTGCTACCCGCCCGGGCCCCGCCGTGATGCTTGTCACCCGGCATCTTACCGCGATCACGTTGACGAAGGTGGTCTTGCCCGAATACTGCAGCCCCACCAGGGTCAGCTCCATCTCCTCCTTCCAGAAGAGCGCCCGGAACCAGTCCAGCAGCTTCGTGAAGAGCGCCAGCATCCTGCCTTCGACTCCCGGCCCCGATCGTTCAGCGCAGCCAGGCCCAGCGCCTTTATTCTTCCCCCGGAACGATCCGGCCTTGCCGCTACAGCCACCGGGGTCTAGCTCGCCTAGCTCCAGTCGCTCAGCAGCGCTGATGGGTGGGGTCAGTCAGCAGCTCTCCGGCCGGGGTGGAGCCGCTGATCTCGACGGTCTCTGGCGCCCAACCCAGCAGTGGCCTCTAGAGAAGCGGAGGACTCCGCGCCGACGCGAGCACCTCGATTCCTTCTGCTGAGGCCTAGGACGCAGTCGGACGTCAGATCTACTGTGCTTTGCAGTAGCTCAAGATCCGCCCGAGCCAATGGCTGAGGCAGGCTGGCGTTCGTCTGACACACGCCAGCGAGTCACGTTTCAGAGGGTTATGCGAAGCCGACCGTGTGATTAATTTATGGTTTACCGGGCGTACGGGGACCTTCGGAAATTAGGCTAATTGAATAAATCACGGTTAAATTAATGAAGGGTAAATCTGTTGTGCAAAAAAACAAAAACAGCCATTCGGGCAGCACTCGCTAAGGCTCAGAATTGTTGCATAAAAATCTATTTCTGATTCAGAAAAATGCTCCTGTTGTAACCATGGGAGTAAAAAAAAAAAAAAACCCTTGGAAATGCCAGTTTGCCACTTGGAGCTTCATTTGTGTGCCACTTGGTAACTACAAGCTGTTGAGGAGGAAAAGAACAAGGGTTTTGAAACAGTCGTTGCTTTATTGCGGGAAAGGGAAATCCCAGCTGTCTTGGAGAAATTGCCTTACCTCTCACGGAGTCAACAGTTTGGATTCTTGTTGCCCTATCATCAACTTTCTCTTTTGCAGGAAGATGGTAGAGAAGCTAGCGGGATGGTAATTGTAAAGAACCTTGGGAAAAGCAGATTGTCTGGATACACCCACGGACACACACACATCCCGCTGTCAGGATTCAGATCTGGATCTAGATATAGCACAAATTCTGTATCCATTGCTCTCATGAATGGTATGTGGGAATTAAATCTAGGAAATGTGACCATCCTGTTCTCTAAATCTCTCAAAAGTCTTTAGTACTATACCCTCAAAGGGGCTGATGAGGTTAGAATGCTAGGCTCATGATCGGCAGCCTTGAGTTTGAGACCTGTTGCTGCCATGGGGTGGGGTGAAATCCATCACCTGCCAACCTAGTGGTTCGAAAGTGTGAAACGGAAGTTGGTGGACAGCTTCACAGGCACATAAAGGTGTCCCCAACTGGGTGTCCCCTGGGCAGTGGTGATGTCACTGATAAATCCTTTCACCACAGAAGCATTTGGATGCTTCCAACACAGAAACATTACTATGCTCTCCCATAATATCCTTATTAACGACTTACAATGGTTGAAAGATTCTACAGGTAGTCCTTGACTTGCAACCATTCATTTAGGGGTCATTACAGTGGCACTGAAAAGTGACTTATGACCAGTTCTTATACTTATGACTGTTATAGCATCTCTATGGTCATATGACCAAAATTCTAGTGCTTGGCAACTGGCATATATTTATGATAATTCCACTGTCCCATGGATTTAGTCCTATCTATTTGAAGCTATTTTCTCCATGATACAAATCAGGAGTTCTCCATGATACAAATCAAAGGAATTATTATGAAGTCTGACCTTGAAGTCTGTTGGAATATACAAGAGTAAAAATACTTCTTGGTGGAATTCCCTCTCCCTTGAAATGCAGATCAGTTCTCATCTCCACTTTAGGAAGAGACTAAACACTTATTTTTATACTCAAACAACTCCTGTTAGGATTCTAGTTTTATGATTGGTGCTTTTTGATTTTTTTTCTTGCTGTTGTTTTATTATTGTTGCTTATGGATTTTATATTTTATGGAGAACTGTATTTTTGTAATTGTCAGTTTTTATTGCTTACGGTATGTTGTCTTACAAGGTTAACTATAGAAGCCTGGTTTTACTGGGAGAAAGCAGGGTTTATATATGGTAAACAAATAAATTTGAATATATTGGACTAAGTGGTCTAAAATTCAAATATGGCTAGCATTAACTCATGAATTTTACAAGCAGTTTTGAAAAATAGGTGTGACCTGTTTGTGCAGGTGTGACAATTTGATGGTTTCAACATGTGTTAATGGCAAAGAAAGATAAATAGCAGAAGCTTCTAAATGAAGTGGAGTTAATCAGTTTAAATTTTGTGGTTCATTTGCCATCTGAAAGATTGCTTTAATCGGGTTTCATTCTCCAATACGGTAGTGTAATTGCATATCTTCTTTCAAATTATGCTTTTTCAAAAGCCTTTAATTTCTGCTTCCAGCTACAACTCTTGTTTTCTTCACTCTTGCCAATCAGTGTCAAAAGACACTTCTATTCTAAACCATGGAAAAATACATAGTACAATTTATCTTTTGAACTATTACCATGGAGTAGTTATAGAATAGAGCAGAATCCACTTTTATGGGATCTTTGTTTTTTGTTTGTAAGAAACCTTAAGACCAAATAAAGAAAAAGGTAGTTGTTTAACAGATAAAGCCAGTTGGCTTCTGCACTCCTTAAATTAAATCCTGAATGATCTGCATACTATATAAAAATACAAATCTGTATCACAGTTATCGCAAGTGAGAGGTGTTATGCTTTTAATTATAGGAGGAGCAAACAGCTATTTTGTTCCGACTGGTAAAAAATGAGATCGTTGCCTCTTCCAAATCCTTTAAAAATCTATAGGAAGGCTATAATTTAGTTTCCACCAATCTGTACTTTAGAAAATTAAACAAAATAGTATTGTCTCTCGTTAAGTATAACTGCAACCTCTCAAACACTATCGTATTTATATAATTGCCCATCTCACAAATGTGATCCTAGGGAGTCTACAATAAAACAAGTAGTTGAAAACAAGTATAAACAACCTCCAGAAGCAATTAAATATACATAAAATTGTGAGAGAATGGACTCACATCCTATACAGGTAGTCCTTACTAACCTACCACATTTAGGACTGTCAGCTCCTTTGCTTAAGTGACATGGTCAAAATGAAATGCAGTGTGGCGTGCTGACTCCCATCAGTTCTGCCTGCTATCATTAAGCAACTCACCTGCAGTTGCTGAGCACGTTACATAACTGCAACTTTGCAATTCCTGTTACCTTCCCAATTGAGTTTGCTTGTTGAAAGCCGGCTGACAAGGTTGCAAAAGGCAATTCTGTGACTGTGAGATGCTGCAAACATTATAAATGTACACCAGTTGCTAAGCGCCTAAATTGTGATCGCGTGACCCTGGGGACTCTACAACAACTTCAATTTTGAAGAGCCATCATAAATCACCATTGTAACTTTGAATAGTTACTGAATGAGGACTACCTGAATGCAATATAGCTATCTTGTAGGCTCCATGTCTCCATGCAATTGCCCAAGCAGTTGGAGAAACCTTGTTTTAAGAGGTGTCCAGAAAATTAATATGGTCAGAGCTAAGCATTTCCGGATAGCTTCCATGACAGATACGGCTCGTCCCTTAGATCCCATCAGATGGAATTTTTTAGCAGACAGGACCCATAATCTATCCTTCCTGGCAGATCTGATGGGACAGGATGATATAACAGTAGGGACGTGGTCCATCAAATGACCTGGTCCCATTTCATGTAATTTTAAAAGTCTAAAGATTCTAGCCAGATGGAAGACCAATGGTCTTTAGTGATTTTATTATATAATGACATTATCCATATAGCTATGAATAAAACTCCTGTGATATTTAAAATCTTAAGAATAAGGATTATCCTTCCACAATATTTATGCAGTAATAATGCTGGTTTAAAGAATAACGTAACCTTTCCACTAAGTCTACTGAATGGAAGACTTGTTATTTTTAAGAAATAAATCTGCCATAGAACTATGGAACCTCTAAATAGTGTAGCATTATGGCTGAAATAAAAAAGAATGTATTTGTAGAACATCTTCTTTGGATGTGACAGAAATCAGATCCACCTTCTCCATTTGCATAATCCTGTCATATCTAAGGAAACTATTCCATTTCCAGAACTCAGCTCCTAATCCTTTTCTTGCCTGAAAGAAAGAAATATAGATAATCCCCATTAAGTGTCTGTCTCAGATAGCAACTATTCCCATTTAGGATGATGATGAATGTCTGCATTTAAGATCTTTGCAGCATCTTTCTTTCTTAGTCTTGTATTTGCCAATACGATCAGTTAGTATGTATTATCCTGTGCCTGATCTGTATTTTTTGTCTCCAATCTTGAAGAATAGAGAGATTGCCTAAACAAGTGATCTCTTCCTGAGCTCATTTCTCCCTAGCAATCTATTCCTAAAAAGTATCAACCACAGGTTAACGAGCACAGTTCTGTGACCTCAATTGTTAATTAGAAGGCTTAGTAGACTTGCAACTGGTGCCTGAAATTGACAAGACTCTGATCAATTTCATAAAGATTTTGTTTGCCTCCTAAGCAGCTTGCACTTACAGCTGTGAGATGCTATACAAAAAAAAACAAAAAACAGCAGTAGCACATTCCCTTTTTATCTATATTTCCGATTATATGCCTGCTTATTCTCTTTGCTTCCTCTGCAATAAATATAAATGTGAACATCTATTCTCTTCTTGCTAATGATCCCAGCCCTGGGGTGGAAGAGTGGGGAAAAGGGCTATGAGATTTCGCCATCTGCCTGGCTTCCTCATAGCTGAGTTGGAATCCTTCTAATACCATAAAGCTAAGTAAAAACAGAAGCCTGGTTGTGGTCACATGATTTTAAAAATCACATTACATTAAAAATTACAATTACAACAATAAAAACTAATCCAAACTAAAAAATATTAAAGAAAAAATAAAATAGGAAAGAAAAAAGACTAATAAAAGTATACTTTCCCCTTCATACAAGGTTAGTTTAAAATACAGTATGTAATATCTTCTTCCATATCCCATCTATAAACAAATTTTTAGGCTTCATCATTTCAGTACTGATATCACAAAAGTCTATTAAATAGATAACGTGTCTATTTTAACCTTGATCAAAAAACCAACTTTAAAATATTTACTTTTACTTCTAACAGTCTTGATCTTTAGTCCCTTCAGGAATTGGAATGGAGTTATTTCCTTATAATTGCATTGAACTTCAGAGAAAATATTAAATCAGCCAAGATTTAAGCATGGTAAAGGTTTTGGGAAGCTCATCCTTTGCATGCAGGTGTCTGAATGCTCCAAAGCCTAGCAAGAGCCAAGTGAAGTTTGCAACCTCCCAATAGCCAGCGGATTAGGGCAGAGGCCCAGCTCCCACCAAAGCTTGTTTGGAAGCTTCTCTGTCATTGGAACATGATGTTGGGCCCTAATTTAGGCTCTTTTTTCCTGCTGCTGTTTTTGGCTTTTTGCTACTTGCCTGCCTCCTTTATGGAGTCAGCTGGGTTGTGGGATTCCTGGGGCCTCTCCCACCCTTAAGCTACCCCATGTTTGCTTAATGACCTGCACATTCATTTAACGGACTTCAGGGAGAGCAGGGGGCAGGGGCCATTAAATGAAGCTATCTCTCTTAATGGTTGTCACAATTTGTGACCATAATCGTCAATCTCCATTACAGCTATAGATTGAGGACTACCTGTATACATACACACAAATAGCCCTACGTGCTATTGGTTCCAGGAGACCTTGTCCATTATTCTTTGAAATACAGTACTTCTAAGGGTTGATCTGGAAAATCCAGTAATCTGTAGAACTGCATTGCTCTCCTTTTAAAATGTCAAACTTCCCTTCATTTCAGAGTTTCTCTTGCTACCTACCCTGGTCTCAGCATGCAAAACCAAGGACATTAATCTGTTCTCCAGAACCAAAAAGAGGACCACACTGCTTTGTACTGACAATAAACTGTGGAGTTGAAAGTTAACCTTTTTTTAAAGTAAATTTTATTAATTATGACTTTTATTTTTATTTTTAACTTGTGTCCTGGATCAATAGGAGATTACATAGAATCAAAATGGTTGGGATTTATCATGTCCTTTGATACTGTAATTCAGTTTAAAGTGATCCCGAGTAAGAAACCATAAAATAAAAAGGAATGTAGATCAGGACTGATGACAAGATCAAAGTGCCAGCTAAAGGCTGAAGCTGATTGACTGCTTATTGCTGATACAGACTTGGAGGCTTTTCTTGTCTATGTAATATAATTAATTATTCATGGCTGTTGATGCACCTTTTTAACTATTATACTACTACTATATAATCTATTGTTGGGGCTCTTGGTCCATTTGGCCAGAAGCTCAATGATTACTATAACGGAGTATTTTAATAAAGAAAATTGGTTTCAGTTCTCCATTGCTTTGGTTCACTTTTCAGTAAACTTCTTTTTTCCACAACAATGTGGACTATTCATAGATAGTAAACAGCCTGCAACAGGAACAAAGGCAGGGCAAACATAGTTTGCATTCACAGTTCAGGTTCACAGTTTGCATGTGAAAAGGTCACAATGTATCTGTTCACACACTTAATGTGTATAAGCTATGACTATATTCATATCATGCTAAAATCAAGCAATATTCATTAAGCCTAGGGATATATATTTCAGAGAAACCTGTGAATGTTTACCCACTTATTTTTTCATCATTCTTTTCACTTGTTACTTCCCCTCAATCCATTTTTAAATGGAAGACTCTTGGGAACTATCTCCTTCTCATTTTTAATAAACTAGATGGATTATATATATGACAAATCACGTTAGAAAATATGATGCACCTTCTAGTCCTCAGAATGATGGCTTTGAGATTGCTAATGTAATTTTTCCACTCTACACAGGAGAAACGTGTTCTAAATGTGTACATGTTCACACCAAAACAATGAATTTATTGCTGTGCCAGAATTTATTACATTTTGGCTTTTTCTGAAATGCTTGTTCCAGTCTCTTCCTCCTGCTCTTCCACGTCCTTCCTCTTTCTCTCCACTGAATACTTTAACAAAGCATTTAGGTATAAATCTTAGCAACTTTATGATATATATAAATATCATCTTCTCCAAGCAGTAGGGTATATATATCCTGCTTTTATGCACAATTAGCATGAGATAACCACTGTTTGGGGTAACTGGTCATAAATTCAAAAATTAGATTAAAAATACATTTTCAAAGGCATATGAATTCTTAGTGTCAAAAATACACAGCTTCGTTTTAGGGTAAGCATCAGGAAAACCCATGCAAATGTGGTAAGAAATAATTTGTATCACAATTAACTAAGATTTCTTTTTTGATTACTCTCCAGTTCAATGAGGTTAGAGGATAATTTCCTTTTCTCGGTATTTTCTTCGTATAAAAATCATAATAAAAATAAAGAAAAGTCAGTGACTACATTTTTATGTTTTAAACTGGAATGTTAAAGATTCATGCATGCAAATTATTTATTATGTTAAGGTCACTAGCCTTGGTGGGAAAAGATTAGAAAGAATACAGCACAACTTTTTTTTTTTTAATAAACATGCTTTACTTTTTTCTACAGTAAGAGAAAACATTAAAAAAAACACAATTCAGAGGTAGAAGATTTATTCTGTATGCATAAGCACTCCAGATATGACTAGGCTTGACAATGAGTGCAAGTGGCATTATTCCCACATGATATTGCTGTGCAAATGACACAAAGTACATACAGTGCTATAATATGCGACATCTGCATAACAATATGACCTGTAATATGTTATTGTAGATTTTACCAGATACCTGAAAATATCATGGCTGGGAAAGTTGATATCCTCATTTCAGTTAATATCACCAATGATGAGCAAAGTGAATTAGCACTTTTGCTTATTTTAAGGCAACTTCCTATGCATTTTAGCCCTAACTGATTAGTTGCAGAGCATCTAACTCATACCAAACTGGGGGTGGAAAGAAATATATTACAATATGTTTTCCAATTTTATTTAAGCATATAAAATATGCTTATTTAAATATTCATCCATTTGAACATAACACTAGCAAGCCAATAAATACATTCAGATAACCTATTGTGTGTTAATGCTTACAGACTGATTGAATATTTCGCAAGTTAACTATATAGTTAAATGTGGTCACCACTGCATGGAAGACTTGCTTTCTCATTTAAAGTACCTTGTTTAAATCAGGCTGTATTTCGTGACTGAATACAAACCAATGAATTCAATTTATAGGGCTTCTTAATTCCATAGTAACTCTGGACATCATGTATTAATGAAATAATTATGAAAAATAAAATCACAAGCATCTGTGATTGACTCATTCCGAAATGGGTAAAATAAGGGCCCAGATTGTTGGGGGCAATATACTGACTTTGTAAACCGCTTAGAGAGGGCTGTAAAAGCACTATAAAGCAGTATATAAGTCTAAGTGTTGTTACTATCTGAAGAAAGGAAAACTCTTCATTTTAAATCAATAAAACCCACAGGTCCTGCAACCTAGTCTAACCCAACTGGGGAAACAGTCCGATTTTTAGGGTTTCTTTCAACTCAGGTGGGTTAAGAGCAGAGGTAGTATTCAGCAGGTTCTGACCAGTTCTGGAGAACCGGTAGTGGAAATTTTGAGTAGTTCGGAGAACCGGTAAATAATCTCTGACTGGAGATTATTTACAGTAGCCTTCCCCTGCCACATCCACCAAGCCACGCCCACAGGTAGTAAAAAAATTTGAATCCCACCACTGGGTAAGAGCCAAACAAGTCTCAGAGAAATCTTCTTCCAGAGAGCAGGTGCTGTGACCAAGAAACCATATTTCTTAATTTCATTACATGACACTTCTTAACTGACCTGGAAAATACAAGGATAACCAACAAACTGAATTGTGATCATGTGACACATCCATAATTGCCCATAATGGTGCATTTTGTACCAGTTGCAACTTCTGAGTGTTTTTCAAGGGCAGCCATATGTAGACTGCATTACTAGAGTCATATGTGAGATGATAGAGTAACTATCTGAACAACTATTTGGTTCAGGTAGGATTATAATTAGTACTCAAGATGGATTTGTGCATAGGCCTTCTTAGCCATAGCTGCTACCTGTTCCTTAAGTAGGAGATGTGAGTTTAAGAATATCTCCATATAGTTATCAGTTCTGAAGGGAAAAGTGCAAGCTTATTCATGACTCAAGATGGATCCACTGGTCTCAAGTGATCCAAAACCATAACCACTCATGATTGTCAGGATCAAGCTTGAGTCTTTTGCTACCCATCCGGAATATCCATAGCCTTCAGACACTGGGAAAAGACCTTAACAACATGACCTGGTTAGTCCAGGATTGAGATGTACAGCTGTTTGTGTGTGTGTGTGTATGTAAAACACAACAGTATTTTTAATGAACTTGAAATGAATATTATGTTTACAAAACTTACACAGGAAGTTCAAAATATAAAAAAAATGAAATTAAAACTCTACATCCAGCTAAATTCCTTTTACATAAAACAAACAACCTAACAGTTCTTGTTTGAGCTGTGTATTTCAAGTGGCTGAAATATAAATACTTTACTATCTTGCTATCAGAAAAAAGGCTTTCCAAAGCAAAGAGTCCAGATATAAACAGTTCCTCTTGCTACCACAGCATGATGGATTAGTTGTCTGTGAATTCAGAAAGCTGTGAGGCATACATAGCAAGTATATGATGGACAAACTGGTATTGTTCACTGGTTTGTATCATTCCACCTCTGCAATGCAAAGAAAATCTGTTTAAATATACAGGCACTGGGAAGAACAATACATTTGTTTTGCAATCTTATATCATTTACAATCTTTGCAGACCATAGCAGAACAGCTTACAAAGCAGGTTGAGAATTACATATACTTTGCAAAACAATTCAATTGCAAATGCCTGTTCAAGAAATTGCAAAAAATCTTGTAAAATAAAACATCTACAGATTAAATAATGAGGACTGAAACTATGACCTTTAAAACTTCTTAAATCTAGTAAAGACTTGAAATATCTGATTGTAAATGTATTAACAGCGGCTAAGATTGTATTTGCCAAAAACTGGAAAAATGAGAAAACACCATCACAGGAGGAAATCATTAAGAAAATATTGGAATGTGCTGAAATGAGTAGATTGACATTTGAAATTAGAGAACAAGAGGATAAAACAATTTTATAAAATTTGGGATCTATTCTATCAATGGTTAGACAATAAAATACAGTAATGAAATATGTAGACTTTTAGAAAATAATAAATATATAAAGATGTACTTCTTTCTTATTATATCTACAAAATGATTTTAGGATAGATTTGGGATGATAATATGAACTGTTATAAAACAAACTAAGTAAATCATGATTATCTTGTAAAACATGAATGAATAAAAGTATAGTCAAATGATTAATAATGATACTAAGGTATTTAATTTTTGATTGAAAATACGAGATTATATGCAATGTAATTGTAATTGAAGACTATGAAATGGAAGCACAAAACAATTTGTAAACCAACTGGCACACTGTATGTACATATATGGAAGATGGTTTGATGTTTTTATGTTTTGTTTGTTTATGTTTGTTTTTAAAAACCAATAAAAACTTTAAAAAAAACTTCTTAAATCAAACTAAAATAGCATTATTAAACACTGGGAAGAATCATTCAATTAATTACTGAGAATTTTTATCAGGTCAAAAACATCTTTCACTCGAAGCGTATTAATATGACTATGAGTGGCACTTAAATATAAAGGTAGCTTTTAATAATCCCTGGAAGAGCAAACTGAAGAGTTGACACGATCCATTTATATTATATATAAGGCATCAGGAACTATCTTAAAAAATCTTACCTGATAGACAATATTCTCTGTATTGCTTGTAAAGTAATATTGTTCCAGGCTATTTGTAATGCTGTTTATAGAGGTTACAGTTTTTCTGTTGCTTTTTTGCATGTACTTTATTCATATCATAGACAACATTTACTTAGATACTGAAGTCGATAAAATAACACAAACCCTTGGATGTCTGGCTGTGCTCTTAACTTATAGACATGTCCCAGTGTAGAACTAAAGAGTGCACTGCAGGATCCAATCTGGGCCAGTCACCAGAACCAGAGGTTTTGTCTTCCGAGCTTTCTAACTTGTGCTAGAGCCCATCTTCAAGGAATCTTTCTTCCTTAAAGATGAGCTCTAACACGAGTCCGAAAGCTTGGAAGACAAAACCTCTGGTCCTGGTGACCGGCCCAGATTGGATCCTGCAACATAATCCTGAGACATGTATATTCACCTTCATTCATAAAGAGTGCATTTTTTAATATATTTGATATATAAAGATTTGCATACATTTCTTGGCACTGTATTTTGCTCCATGATGTCCTGGAGCACCGTACAAATAGCACTAATAATGTATGTCACAGTGTCATACATGCTTGTGTTGCATTCAGAGGTATAACATTTTACCATAAGTTTACATTGAAATAATTTTAATGGGGCTTGGTAGTTAAAAGTGGAGACTAAATCTAATGTAACAATACAGAAATAAGTTTATTACTGGGTATAGTTAGTTTGGCACCTTTGTGTATGCGGTGAGAATACAGAATGAGACAAATACAGATCTTAAAATGAGGTATGCAAAGTGGGTCTGATTTGTTTAGGGATCAAACTTACTTATTTCTATGTATCTACTGAAAAGATGCCATTGGCTGTACCAAATCATGAACCCTATTATGTCTCCTACAAACATGCCTGGGATACAGTACATCCCTCACCATCAACTGCCTTGTTACCAAAGCATTAATGACTACTGTGATTTTCCTTGAATACTGAATGAGCTAATTTAATTACTTTCATATCAAATTATCAGCATTTAGGAAACTACGTTTATCAAGATGCTTCCGGACACCTTCAAAGTATGTACTATAGCATGAAGTAGAAGTTTCAGTACATTTAACTTGACGTACAAAGCAAAAAGGTAAGCTAACTAGAGACCACTTCAGTTTTTCATGAATTGAAATGAAATGAAAAACTCAGAACTTGACCTCTATACCGGTCTTCATCCATACCTGTCTATGCGTAGCTGGCAGACAATTCCCAAAATATCTACTTCTCCTTTGTCCTTTAGTTGCTGGCATCCAATCTGAGTAGCAATGAAGCAGCCTGTCCGTCCAATGCCCGCACTAAATAGAACAACAACTTCATGTCAGATTGCATCTTTGGGGATATGAAGGACAAAGGTGTAGAAATATATCTGCCCATCCCCTTCTAATCAAGTAGGTTTGCTAAATTCCATCTCACTGAAACCAAGACGCTTCTGGGAAAAACAGTTTGCCAGTTTCACCACTGCCTATAATATAGAGACTATATGTACAGAATTTTACAGAGGGAAGTATTTGCTAGATCTGTAGTGCATCATTTTAGAATGGAGATTTCAAATATAAGTTCAAAACCAGCAGCTCTGAGCATCCTCCAACACTATGGAGCTACAAGAAGAATTTCTCACCTACAGTGCACAACAATTGGTCCCTTGTTTTGGGAAGCCTTTAGAATTTTCTCCACCTCAAGAATCAAATGCAAGAGCATCTTGGCTGATTCTGGTGTCCTCTGGTCTGGCCAGGATGAGAAGACAATGTGTTTCACAGTGCGACATTCATCTTTGAACTGAAAATCATAATGAAATACAAGATAGCATTACTTTTACTCTTTCAAGTATTCACATATATGTGACTGCATCTATCCAAGAGAGAAAGTATCCAGGTGTTTATTGGAATTCCAAAACTTACAGCTATACAGACATCTTTAAGGAGACAAAAGTCCTGAGCGAAAAACACCTCCCGTCCTCACAATAGCCTCATGACAACTAAGTGAGACAATGGAATTCTCAATGAAATGGTCATTGATAATTATAGATAGAAGGGAAATTAAATGGGAAATTAAATGAAAGGGAATACTCTGTCTACAAGTAGAAAATAAAACAGAAATAATCCAGATTGCAAACTTTTGTGCCAGGTCCACTCATATACACTAATAAGTATCAGAAAGGAATTTCTTATACAGCCAAAATGGTATATATGGTGTGTGTGTGTGTTCACTTATACATGTACACATTTTGACAATACTTGCATAGAGATTTGGAGGGAAGGGTGAACTGTGAAGAAAAATCATCTTGCCAGAGCACTTGTCTTCATCAATAAAAAAGTGTATACCTGCAGGGAAAGGCTACGAATGGTGTAGTCATCACATTCCCAAATGTCTTGGACTTGAATTCTAAATGGTCCATAGGATGCTTCTCTTTCAGGCCAGTAACAGATACATTTCTGAAATTATAAAGGTAGGGATCCTCATCCATAAAGATGTCAACCAAGCGGCTGACTCTAAATCCCCAAAGAAAAGAGGAAATCAGAACTAACATTCACAGACCTATTCCCCCATAGCAAATGGGCTGCAGGAGTTCTACAAAGCAAACAATAGCAAGCTCGCTGAGGCTCAGAACCCCCACGTGTGAGTTTTTAATGTATTTTCTAAAGCTTCCTTATAGAAAGAAAAGGCTTAGGAAAATCTTAAAGAGTTAAAAAAAATACACTTGAGATGTAGCTATTAATATTCCCTTGCCACACATTTGTATTTATTAGGTCTGCAGAGATTTGTGCTGGCTAACAAAGCTTCCAGAAATAATAAGTCCACACTCTCTGCACATTTGCCAGATGATAAACTCCTTTCTTGCTTTTTTTATTTCTAAACAGGGCCCTTGTTTAGCAATAAGTTAAGCAATAAGCAATAGGTTTAACAATAAGCAACCTTCCTGCACATCAGTAGGTGATACCAAAACTTCCCAAAGTCTCACCCAACACCTTTCAAAACTTCATGCAGAGGTACCAGTATCATCCATCTGCCAAGGAGAAACCACCATAAAATGCCCAGAGTGCTTTGTAGCAGTTCTATCTAGAAGTCATTAATTGAAAACTAAGAAAAAGCAAAGCACCAGCAACTGGTAAATAAATAATAAAAGCAGCTTCAAAATATGACCAAAAATATGACCTTGAAATGGCAGCTTATCTGTGAGGGTTTGAAAAGAGTGGAGCTTTAGAGCGGCAGAAGGACTGCTTTATAAATTCATAGACCAGGAGACATTTAGTGCAGCAAATTTCAGGATCTCTGAGTTAAAAGACAGTGCATAAGCATTTCATCCAATGCTTTTAAATCCGTAAAGATAGCCTCATTACTCCATAATCCAGAATGTCACAAATCTTGAAACTGAAAACTTGCAGAAAATATAATAGCATGATGTGTTCCTCTAGAAGAGCCATAGTATGTCACAATACTACTATGGCTATAAGTGGCTATCCTTTATTAGGTTTCTGAATATTTTGCCAACTTACATATGACTATGTACAGATGTTATACTATAGCAATGGCACTGATCTCCTCTGCCAAAGGACACAGAACCCAGGATAAACACAGGGAACTTTGACACTTCTCATTAATCAAAATTTATATACATCTCTAACCATAATACCTCTTTCCTTTCTTTGAGTTTGGTGAGCATAACTATGAGTGGAGTTTCTTCTTGCCACACCATTGTCCAGAAGTCATTGACTGTATTTAGCATGGGTCCCTGTGTGGCAATATAGGTCTTCTTCTGGCTAGCATAACCCTAGACAATGGGAGAGAAATAACAACTATGAACAAGAGACACTGGAGCTAGTATCTTTGTTATTCTCACCTCTAGATAATTCTCTGGCTCACCCGGATGTAATTTGCATTTATGTAAGACTCCTCTTCTTGGCTGTTGACTCTCTTGAGACAGACACGGCTCTGGGGATCTAGAGGAATATTTTAGTTAGGTGAGATAGCTAAGGGCTTAATATAGCATTTACTGTCAGTTGGGCCAAACCATTCCACAGAAAAGTGGTTTTGAAATCTTTCTGGTTTCCTGTCAGTTTGGTTTGGGGCCGTTATTTCACCCACTTTTCATTATAAATATAGATTAATATAAATATAATATCAAAATGGGAGTATAAAAGGGATTTCAAAACCCTATATTTTAAAACAAGGATGACAAAAATAAAAAGTCCAGTAGTTAAATGCCTGGCTGAACCAATAGTTTTTTTCCCTGATGCCTTGAGTTTCTATAGTTCTCCTCAGAAGTAAAAAAAAAAAATTATTTTATTTCTCCTAAACCTGGAGGAATATGCATCCCCCAACAAAGTGGCCCAACTGGAAATTTTATTTGTCTTCTTTCACTTTAAATTATATTATCCTTTACAGTCTTGGGCAAGAATGTTAGCATCAGCAAGAAATTATGTGTAGGAATGTTTGCATTTTATCACATCACAGCTTTAAAAGCAGCCTTCCCCAACCATCCAGATAACTTGGACTTTTCTTCACATAATTTCCACCCAGCCAAGCCTGGAGATAATGGGAACAGAAGTTAAAAATGTCTGGAGTGGATTGGCTTTTCTACAACTTACAATAGTTTCAGCATTCAGTGTTTCTCAGGGCAGTAAATATTTTTTTATTCCCTGTAACTGAAAGGAAAGAAGCTATACCATGGTCAAAAATAGCACACAAGCCTCAAAAATATTCAAATATGAAAGATATTGCTTTATTACCTATGTTTGAATTTTTACCATTCTACTGAAGAATTCAAGGCATTCTTTTCTTTCCTTTATTTTCATTAAGATATCCCACTAAAGAGAAATTGTGCTTCCAATTTCCACTGAAATGTTTATTGCACAATCATTCTGTCTTATTCATGGAATTCTATTGGACTCCTTCAATATATTGTCTTCTGTTACTTAGAACCTTTCCATATTTCCCCATCATTTCTTGATATTTCATACCCAAGGAATGGATGATTCATTTAACTGGTAGCCCTAGGAGTCCTCCATCCAGAAGTAACCTTTGTAACTATTTCATTTTCTACAGTGATGTTCCATGTGTGGCAAGTTTCTCCAGTTCAGTACTCTACATTCAATTTATCCAACTGAGCATTCTCCAGAACTGTTTGGACTAACATTCCAGACTTCCTATCCAGTATGATATATTGACCTCCTCAGAGAGCCCCTCAAACGCCTATCCAGCTGAAGATATGCTTTTTGTCGTTTTATTCAGTGGACTGAAAACTATTTCTGAAATCTAAAATAGGAATTTTATCACCAGGTATAGAAACACTGGCTGACAGCTATGTTCCCTGCTGATATTAATGACAGCTTCAGACTCTGAGCCATGTATCCTCAAGAGACTTGACAGGAGATCCTATTGAAAACAGGGATCTGCCAGTGTTGCAGAAATGCTCTGCAGTACGCTACATGCTTTGCAGTATGTTACGCAATATAAAATCTGGAGCCAAAACTCAACAGATTTTGTTTTCCTTTCCCAATCCCAGTTTCTTCCTGTTCAAATATGATTGCAAAGTAAACATACTTGGTAGGATGGATTTGTATCTATCCTTTGCTGCCCGACCAGGAATGTTGAGTTCTTCTGGAGTGATGAAGTTTGAGGGAATTTTCTGTTAAGGAGCAATTGCTGAATTAATTTCCTTTTTGAATGGTAACCAGAGAGTTGGAAACAATATTATTGGTGCCTTTGATCTTCTCAAGTAGGCAATTTCCCACACCCACCTTCCCACAAGGAGAACTCAGCAGAAAGGAGGTGGGGAAAAATGTATAACTCAGAATTACTGCTCTGCTCAGATGCTGCTATCTAAGACCCATGACCAACTGGATCCTATACTAATTCAGCCTCAGTCTAAATCAAGACAGTGATATTCAAAGTCAAACTTGGCATCTGAATGGCATGCCAGAGTTCCACTGGAAAAAAATAGGCAGGCACCAAGACATCTGCTCAGATTCTCAGCCCAGATAGCAATTTGTACTGTGTACTTTAAGCAGCTGATTCTCCTCTGTGATTTTTATATTCTCCTTTTTATATCCACTGCAGTTCAATCCAGTATTTCCTTTTCCTAAGTGGTAATTGCTTTTTTAATAGAATCAACATTCCTGCCCTGGGAAACTATCTGTCCTACATGCATTACTTGATGTACAAACCACATTTGGAGAGCCCAGCAGAGCATAACTGCTTAGTGTGTGAGAGAGAATGACAAAAGCAGATTGCACCATTATGCTGTAAGTCCTGCCCCTTTTGCATGCGCATCAGGACTGCACACATACTCTAAAGGTGCTTTATTTTGACAAAAACAGGACACTTCTGAAGGTGCCTAAGAGAGATCTCATACCTCTCTAGCAGCTCTCTCTAGCCTAGGAAAAAGGCTATTTGCTCCTGCCACTCATACTGAAAATGGCATAGGGCGAGCAGGAAGGAATTGAGGTACTAGAGGAGCTTAAACTGGAATCAAATCAGGAAGTTGGTAGGCAGTTTTGAGAATCTTACCGCAAACTCCTTTTGAAGCTCTTCCAGATTGCAGCTCCATTCCTGGAGCATCTTCTGTGTTAGGACATGACTGGCAGTGTTCAAAAATTGCACTGTGACATCTCTTGGAGTGGAGATTTGCACAATGGGTTCAGTGTTGCTCAGAGAACTCATGTCCAATACCAATGACACATTGGAGCCCCTTCTGCAAGACAAAGAAGCCTGAAGTTACAAACCATCAAACTAGAGAAAGCAGCCTATGCTATAGCAGCAGAGTTCCTTTGCTGACAAAATGAGGTTGCTGTGTTAATTTGGCCTGAATTAATAATCAGCCCTATACTTTCCTCCTAAGCCAGGAAGTATGAGAAACACTGCCCTTACCATGACTCAGCAATGGGGCAGGTTAGAGTTACTGCCTGCATACACTGGAATGACGGGTAGTTTCAGAGCAACAGTTGGCAGAAACCCTGCCATCTTTTCCCTTCCCATCCTACATTACCTATCGTTTGGAAAACAAACTCCAGTTGCCACCACAGGACTTCTGGCTGGCCTCAGTGCTTTACCAGAAGAGCGACTACAAGCCTTTCTGCAGAAATATGTATGTATGTGTGTGTATGTGTATTTGCATCAAGCTTCTGATTTGCATGATGTGTGGTGCTCAACAATTCAAACTTCAATGGCTTCATCCTGGCCTGATTATTGAAAATTATGCAATGGCTTCACTATTGCCCACTTTATGTTTGTGCAGTAACTAAATGAATTGTCTGACTTTCAGATGAATTATTTGCAGAAAGTGTGTGTTGGAACACATCTTCTGGTCTTTCTGTTCCAATTCTGGGAGATGCAACTGACTTAAGGCATCTTAAGATGTCTTTGATTCCTTTGATTTCTCTTATCTTGTTGAATCTCCACTACATAAGACTCTCTCTTCTGAACAACAAAACTTGGAACCTAACTCATTCATCTACCCTCAGAGATGAGAGAGAAATTCTACCTTTGTCATACTGCTGTGTTAGTAATGTTGCAATGACCCTAAGCAAGAATACCGTTCCTTTGGAATCTCAGGAGGGGGGACAGAGATTCTCGGCAACCTTGGAGAAGCAAAAGCAATCCCCATCATTTCCCCAAGTGAAATAATGCAATGTGTGTATCAGTACCATTTAGGAGAGCTTTTAGGTGGGGGGATATTATTTTTACTGTCTAAATTATTTTTAATTCTGGCCCATTGGACTGGAATAAGTAGGACTAGAATGATGTCCTCAATGCCCCATTTGTGTGTAAATTCCTTGCTTGATTTGCAAAAGAGGCATGGTCACAAGCAAAGTCAATTCCATGTCATGCAAATGAAGAGTTTACCTTGGCAATAATTCTAGCAGAGAATGAATCCTCCCAGTCTAATATTTCTGGGTCCTGGTTATTTTTTGTGGTTTTTAAATAATAATAATAATCCACTATAAATGAATCTTATCTCAAAGATCTCTAGCAACTTCAAGGTAATTCAGAATTTCAAGCAAAAGCGTAGATTCTGTTGCAATGTTAGGCTGGAGGAGCTGATATTGTGGAATCTTATTAACGGCTCAATCCACTTCTTCAAGCCTGGACAATAGGTAACAGATTAAACATCTGCTTTTGATGTGCCAGATGATGACATGGTATGTAGTTCTGATTTAATATATGCTCCATCACCCACTACATGGTCACCAAAAGTTGTTTCCTTGATATCAGCCTTGGCACTGATTTTGCTATTTGTTGATGAATATCTATATACTACTAACTCTCTCGTGTCTGTTTGATTGTTTGTAATCTTTAGTTGGGCAAACAGTGCATCATAAAATAACAATTTTTGAATCAATGTAGCTCGAATGAGTTAATTTAAGAATGCATCCCAAAACTATGACTGCCATGGGATTGAAATTTGGCAGTGTTTTGACCATTTTAGTGCTGCTGCACTGTTACTTTGCCATACTCAGCCACAATCATACGATTGCCATTTTCAGTGCTCCCTGGCAGCTTGTAACAAGGAAAGTCAGAAGTAAGCTGCTTTTTTGCTCCCCTTTCTCTGTTTTTGGTAGGCAATTATCTCTGAAATGATGATCCAACAGGTCATAGGTTTTCTAACTACAATTACCCTGCAATTACCCTAACCTGCAGCATTATACTAACATGCAATGGTTCGATTTATTTAGCACATCTGATATTCTGAATATAATGACTCCATAAACAATATGTGTATATATTTTTTTCTGCTGACTGGGTCTTGCTTTACTGCTCACACTTTTGCAAAATGATTTTTGCCAGAATATCTCTAACGTACTTTGCTAAGAATTTCTTGGGGCACAAACTGTTTCCCAATATTTGCATGTAAACTGTCACTTTTACTGGGTATCTATTGGCTGTTGAATTAGCTAGAACATCTGCAAATTTCTGCAGCCTAGAAACTCCCCTAAGGTGTCTGCTCCAAAGCTATGCTAACTTGCGAAATATGTCTCACGCTCCTGGAGGCCATCAATATTTCCAGGGTTATGTCATGTTCTCTCAACAATTTTTCTTCCAGGGTGATTGAATATATAAAGGACACTCAATCCTGTCCTTTGTAAGTGATTCAGAGAGTTCTACAAATCCACATGCTTAATCTTTTTAACTTCATAACGTTGTTTAATATGCAAACAAGATGACGTTCTCCTATATTCTTTGAGCTGTAGTTAAAAAGGGTGGTGGGGAGCATGTATTTCCAATTAATGTTCCTCATGGAAGCAAAATATGCAACAAACATTTCTATTTTGACTTGAAAGTTTATATATTTGCCTCCAGTGTGTAAATGGAAACACGTTTTAAAGCTTCTGTCCCTCTCTGCTGGCAAAACTGCAAGAACACAGAAGCTATTGCTCAGATCTGCTAGTAATTGGATGTATCTAAAGCCTAAATTGGATGTATCTAAAGCCTAAAGTCATTTGTGCAAATTCTCTGCAATAATTCCTGCTATTGGTAGAACAGTGGGGCTCAGAGATGAGGCCAGTGATAATTCTCTTGTTATGAGATGTATTAAACTGCTGGCTCACCTTAAAGGCAAAGTCATTTGGTCTTTGATTTGTATCTAAGTGGGAAGACCAACTTCTGGAAGACCTGAAATCAATCTTCCAGAAAGTCAGTATTCTACAATATGTCAGAACAACCTCGGTCAGTGACAGTCAAGTATCTGGTGCATGATACAAAAATGGCCAAAAAGACTCAGGAGTTCACTAACTGGACAGTAGCAGGGAGACTTGCAATAACCAAGTGTAGTCTAGTAAATCATTAACCTCCAAAGGTTTCTTCCTCATTTAAATCTAGAATGTCTGCACGGAAGGTCCTATATTAGCATATGATGGAAAAAATTAGTTTAAACAAAAACATTTTCTGAACACTGAAAGAGTGGAGGCTAAATGCACCACCATGAGGAGGGCAATGCACAGCTAGGAGCCATGAAAGAAAATGTCTTCTCCAATCTATCAGACAGACCTTGTGGCAGCAGAAGCAATTTGAAAAGAGCTCTGCTGCTGATTGAAAAACTAGCACTGTTCATCATGACAGATCCTAAGGTGATTAGTATTTTAATTGTCAACACCAACTTAAAATATATCCAGATTTTTCAGTATACAGGCATCATATAATTCCCATAGTCAAAAATACAATAGTACGTTTTGCACCAGCTGCAATTTCTGCACAATTTTCCAGGGAGCCATCTGTAGAAAGTGTTGATGTATTTAAGTAAGCAAGGCATAGATAACTGCTAACAGATCTGCTCAGGAATTTTATTTTATTTTGTATTTACCGGTATTTATTTATTTTTTTTTCCTATTTCCTTTATTATGTTTTATAAGAAACTCAAGGTGGTGAACATACATGATACATAATTCCTTCCTTCTTCTATTTTCCACATGCCAACAGGCCTGTGAAATGAATTGGGCTAAGAAAGAGTGAACTCAACTGGCTTTCCTAAGGTGGGGCTAGAACTCACAGTCTCCTGGTTTTTACTCCAGCACCTTAATCACTACATGAAACTGGCTTAGTACCACATCAGTCACAGTTGTGCTAATGCGCTCTGAACCACAAATACGGTAATAGTAGGGCAGTCAAAGAAAACTCTTATACCCTGAATCTGCTGTGTCTGAAGAGTACAATCTTACCCAGAATAGGCTTCACTTCAGTTCACCAAACAATGTTCTTTTTACCAATAGCTTCTCACTTCTAGCATATCTGGATGTAATTTTAGCTTCTACTCACTCATTCAACCTAATAATAATATTAGTTAGCCTTTAAAGATTATAGTTGCTTCCTTGCAATTGGTGGGGGAAGTAGGCCTGGGTGTTATCAGCACCTAGATATTCATGCTTTCGTTTAATTATCTCCTTCAGAATGATTAGCTACCCTACCTAATCAGATGGGTTGCCAGAAATGAAGTTTTAACCACTGCCTTTATGAATGATCAACAATATTTCATCTAATATTTAATGGAAGATTGACATTGACTTCTCTGGGAAGAAGAGAAGCTAAATCGCTCATAGTATTGAAGCAATACGTAAATATGCAGTAGTATGTAGTCAAAGTCCTGGTCCTCAGGACTTTGACTACAGAAGTATTAGGACTTTAGACCTGAAGAACCCATGTTAAGCCATTTTATGCCAATACAGTGATAGATTAAAATAAAGCAAAACAAAAACCTCTTCCTCACCACAAACAGAAGTACATACTGTTGGATGCCATTTGGTCTTGATTAAACTGCTCATGGAAACCATGGTTTTAATACACTAATTTACATTCATGTGTATGTAGCCACTCCAGTTTTAAGGCTTAGTAGCGTGTATGAAACTAGCTAATGGAGATCTATTCAATGAACCATAGTGAAGCATATGGTTTGTAGCATAACTTTGTGCATTGTGAATGAACTCTTTAACAGCCTTCTTCCCTAAAGGTTCAGATAGTTCTTGACTTTATAAGTATAATTGAGCCCACAATTTTGGTCGTAGGTCGTGGCAATTGTCACCATTTGACTAGATTGAATACATGACCTTTTTTGCTGCAGATATTATGTGAGCACTGTGGTTGTAAAGTGAACACTACAGTTGTTAAGCAAACCCGTTGTTACTATAGGGCCGGTTTTGATGGAAACTAAAAGTAAATGTCAGTTTCCCTCAAACATATCATAAATCAATGCAGGCTAGTTGCTAAGTGCCCAAAATATAATAATGGAACTATGATGGGGAAAATTGAAGTAAGTCCCATTTTCAGCATCCATTGTAACTGGTCATAAATTGAGGACTATCATTTTAATCTATTTAATCAGCATTCCCAGTTTTATGCTCTTTATTACAATTGCCATGATTCCCAGCTATTATATCCAGATTCAGCAAAACTATGAGTGTGTCAGAGAACATAATATTATCTAACAGAACCAGCTTAACACTTAACTAATATCTAGAATCTCAGAGTCTATGCATAGAAGTTGGAGTACTACTGACTCACCGATCTTGCAGGCGCACATGTTTCTTAACTTCCTGATTGCTGTGGGTAGCCTTATCCATTCTTAGCCTCGTTTGCTTCTGCAGAATGCAGAAACTATGATTTCTCAGACATGCTGAACAGGCCAGGCCTGGGCTCTGCTAGCAAGGATTTGTTGAACTTAGGTAAGAGAGGCCAGGAAGCACAGAAAGAATGCAGCTCAGTGAACCCATGTCCCCAGGAAAGCACCTAGAAAACATTCAAGCAAATTGATCATTACTAAGAACTTCACTGTCTTTCTATCATGCATAAACCCCAGGTACAGCAAGCCCCATTTAAATCAGACACATCATAGCCTTGTACAGAAGAAGCCACTTAGCTTGGTGTTCTTGAAAATGGTTGAAAAAGCCAAAGGAGAGAAAAATATGCAATTTGGTCCAACAAGTTTGTTTGGGAGAAACCAAAAGCTCACTGAATAAAATGGATACTCCTTGTTTGAGGCTATTGAGGCTATTGTTTGAAGCTAGTGAACAGAAGAGACTCTTCCCTTAATTCTTTACTCCAGATATATGAGGGCTGGGAGAATACTACGCATTGTTCTTTGTCCCATATTTTGCAGCTTTGTTCCCCATCTTCATATTCCCAAGAAATGGTTCCCTTAAACTGATATTTTCTGCCCTTTCCCATAAATTAATTCCTCTCTCACCTCATGCTGCCAGTAACTTCATCATCTCTAAGGTTTTAAACAGAGTCTGTGGCTCTAGGAGATGTACATGCAGAGTGAAAAGAAAGTGAATACAGGAAATTCCTTATCTCTGAGGCTGGTGGTTGCTCTTTGACACTTCCTCCTCTTGCTCCACCCTTACAGCCACCCACACACATTCTGGCCACAACTTCACAGTTCCTTCCACAGATACCTTCAGCTTCTTGATGAACTTTTGCAAGGCTGCCTGGACACTTAGATCCACCCCCCCACCTGTTCTTGCTTTAGGATTATCTGATATCTCTGTAATTTTTTACAACCAAAAATGTAGTAATTCACTTTGTATTCTTATTTCAGCCTAGAATGTAATGCCACTCTATTGACAAAAATACAAATCCCTGACTATAAGCTATTGAGCTTTATGATATAATAGGAAGCAGCATTTTTAGCGTGTGTGATTTCATAATCATACAATTCTTGTGAAGTCTGCAGTAATAGCTCCCCTCTGAAATCCTCCCCTTACCCTCCATGATAGGCTTAATTCCCTGGAGATTTATATTTGCTGGAGCAATTTTAAAATCATGGCATTTTTGAGTATAAAAATGTTCTGCGTGTATTTCAACTGGTTATTGAACAGATCTACAAAATGCCATATTGGAGAAGGTTGAGCTAGATAACCTAAAACGCAAAGGAAGTCCTTGTACAGTATTACGCAGTAATGCAATTGGGCAACAGCGTTTCAGTTGAAAAATACCACAATGCACATCTGTTGCAGATGATTATAAGGAAGCCTCTTTCTACTGTAAGCAATGAAGCATAGGCATTTCAACAAGCGATAGCTCTTTAAAAAGGACATTGGTAAAAAATACTCAGCTGACAAATGTGCTGGAAAATATATCAAACAATATGTTTTTTAAAAAGAGGATTGTATAACATTTTGGGGAATCTTTCCTGCCATTGCAACCCATTTTGAATATATAGTAAAAGTTAAAAAATCTTCAAATTAAGTTAACAAAAGATTCTGGGAAAATCTCCTACGTATATTTAAGTGGCTAGGAATAGAGTCTGAAAACAAAAACATCACAATAATTGAAAACAGTTTTATGCTGGATACCCATGAAGTTAATTGTGAACTACAGGCATTATAATTCTAGAATTCAAAGAGTGCCAAGTGACAGGTGAGGATTTGAAGGACTGGGCAATGGGCATCAAAAAGCAGCGGCTGGGGCAACAAAATAATCAATTCATACTATCCAAAGACTCTCTTAAAATATCAGGTCCTTTGCTTGTAAAGAAAAATATGGTGATCTTTTGCTCTTTAACCTTGATTACTGTATGCTGATCATCTGTGGCAATTTTGACAGAAAGAGTAATATTAGCTATGCCTGGTAAATTTTCTGTTGATGGACAATTTCAAGAGCTTCCATTGAGAATTGTTATCTTCACCCAGAAACTGACAGCCATTCAAAGAGACAATGGCTTCAAAGCGAGGACTATATTCCCAACAATTTTCATATAGAAGATTAATTTCTGTAAAATGAAATTTTATGCAGCTACCTTGACTGCAACTTTAACAATACAGAAAATCTCAAAAAGAAATAGGTGAATATTGGAAAACCCTTCCTTAACTGTGACTTGAGGAAAAAGGGGAACACTTTTTGTTTTGTAAATTTAAAATATGAAAAGACTACTCCATTTTTTAAATTTTATTTTATTCTGTGCATATTATGGACCATAGATCAGTGGTGGGATTCAATTTTTTTTACTACAGGTTTTGTGGGTGGGGCTTGATGGGCGTGGCAGGGGAAGGATACTGTAAGATCTCCAGTCAGAGGTGGTATTTGCCGGTTCTCCGAACTACTCAAAATTTCTGCTACTGGTTCTCCAGAACTGGTCAGAACCTGTTGAATACAACCTCTGCCATAGATGTTTAAATCTGAATAATATATATAGAAGACAGAAGCTACAGAAGCCTGATGATGGCAGATGAGATTTGGTAGAATCTCATCTGCCACCATCGTCTGATGAACACAATACAAAAGTCTGATGATGGCAGATGAGATTCTGCCAAAACATTGCTACAACTTTCATATATATATATATATATATATGAAAACTGCTGTGCAATGATGAACCATCATACACTGGACTAAGGGCAATTTTGCATCGCAATCGAAGCTGCATGAACAGATTGATTTAATAATGTTTTTTCCCTGCAAATGAAATTGTATTGTTTGGATTAAAGTGTGAGAAGAATAAGGAGCATTATTTTTCACCAAAGTGATGATTCATGAAAAAAGTGATGATTCATGAAAACTAAAAATAAGCTCTTGAAAAACCTCTTATTTCTTTTGGGAATGCTGCATGGAGCATAAACCAGCCCTTTAACATTGTGGGAACCTGCTCTCTAATCTCTTATAATTTTTACTTTTAAGAAATAGCTGAGCATTTCTTATATTACTTAATGCATGAAACTTTGACTTCCTAATTATCTTAATATTAAACAAATGAGTCACATTTAAACTGCCTGCAGGTTGGATTTGAAAAGAGCTTTCTTCTAAAAATTCAAATGCTGCAAGATAGAAATTGATTGGTTCACAATGTTTGTGCAGCATTAACCAACAGTGCAATAATCAAATACATTGCGCACACACATTTATAAACTCAGATTGTTTCTAAGGGATGGAGGGAAAGAAAAACCTAACTTACCTTTGAGTTTGGATTATAATTACCAGTAACAGGAAGTAAAATTTGTATTATGGTTGAAAAAGACAGAAAGAGCTAAGGAGACGGAAAAGGAAGTGGCTGAAAAATGTTTGTTTTGTCTGCTGCTAGGCTTTGCAAGCTCTTTGAGAAAGAAAATCTTTGCAAGACCTGTCTTGGGACTCTTAATGTTCCTGAGATCATTTTTGAGTTTGTTCAACAGAACAGAAGCTCTTTATTTCAGCTTGCTTTAAAAAGAAAAATAAAGGGAATGAATTTCAGAATAGGAACTGCCCAGATGTGGATTGCTTAGTGTGAATGTATGGAATCAAACCAGAAGATGGAAGTCAAATGCATTATTGGATCATTTATGCTCATTTGCACAGAATCCAACTGCACAAAAGAGAAAATATATCTATTTACCAGGACCAGAAAATAGACATTTAGAGATGGAGTGGGGAGATCAATGTAGAAGAAGTCTGCCAAACCACAAAATGGATAGTTGTAACTTATACCTCAATATTTTCCTAGAAGAAAAGGGGTTTCCTTGGAAGGGCTATACTTCTCCTTACAAGATCTAGTGAGATGTTTAAGTTCTGACTGAACAGCAAATTCCCAGACACCAAGTCTTGAAGAGATTTATAGGTTAATCAGCATTTTAAACTATACAGAGAAACCAACTATCAACCAATACAGAGCCCACAGAATCCATTATGTAGTACTTACTCCCAACACCAAGAGCCAATAAATATACAGGTTGTCATATTCTGGATCTGTCATAGTTCCCAAGTAGCCTTTAAAAACAACCCCGGGTAAACAACCCCGGGTAAAGTGCATTGCAATAAACCAACCAGGAGGTAATGATGATGAGAATTACTACTGTAGCGCTGTCCTCCTAGTCCATAAAATGTTGTAATTGGAGCATCAGCTAGAGCCAGGCAAATATTCTCCTTTTATACATGGCCTCCACTTGCAGTTCAAGTAGGAGCCATCATTTCTAGAAGGATCTCCAAGTCAGGTGCTTCCTGCTTCATGGGTGGCTTGTCCATTCAGAGGTAACACTAGTATTAGCAAAGACACCCAACATACTAATAACAACTCTATCTTATTCTCCCATCAAGACTGCTATCTTCTATAGCTGACTAGTTAAGAATTAACCCTGTCTCCCCCTCCTGCCATGCATCTATTCCCTCCTTCTCCATCTCCTGACAATGATTTTATTTTTGTTTGTATTGTCATTTTATTGGGTTGGAATATTTATATTTGATTAATCTAATATTTTTATGCTGTAAGCCACCCAGAGCCACTTCGCCATGAGATGGTTGGCAAACATTTTTAATAAAGAAGTAATCAAGATTGCTGTCAGCTTTGAAAGCCATATTAACACCAGAAACTTCCACACTGCCACATTCCTGAGCTTGGGAAATTGGGAGGGGGGATTTTTAGAGTGTTAGTAGTTAGACATAATAGCATTCTTCTATTCGGTCAAGGTCATGTTATTCTTGCACCTGAAGGAGGACTGGTTGAAGGGATGTCTCTTGTTGGGACAGATGGTGATTGGGCCATGTGATTGACTGATGGGTGCAGGGGTTGGATTTTGGATTTTGATTTACTGAGGGAAAACCCGGAACTCTCAGATTCAGGTTTTCCCAGATTTGCCAGTATGACTTTTCCAATAAAAAGCAACTTTGAGAAAATGTGTCTCAGAGTTGCTGGTTGGGATCTGTTTTTTCTGGAATGCTGACAATTGCTATAAGTTCCAAAACCCAAAATAGGATATTGATAATATCTCTCCTCCAGCCAGGAGTGATTATCTAAAGTTGGGTATCATCAGCATACCAATGATACTTTCCCCCAAAGATGAGCTCTCCCAAGAATTTCATACAGATGTTAAAGAATAGGGACAGGGATCCCTATTCCCCTGTCCGCAATCCACTACTGGGCCTTGAGCCATTCAGAATCGAATTGTGGAAGTGGGAGGCGAGTGCACAAGTGTATATCCCCACTTGTGTGAGCAGGGGTGAGCATGTGTGCGCATGTTCCATTTCCATGAGCAGTGTGTGCGTATGCACATCTAGCTGTGCAAATGGAACTGGATGTGTGCACTTGCCTGTTGCAAGGTGGAAAAGTTGGGGAACTCAGCCGTATAGCACTCAACATAGCAGAAGCCATTGAGTCAACCTTTCATTCTCCACCATCACAGGCTAAAACCGTTCACTGATGGAGGTAGCCCACTGCCAAACAATGTTTCTAATCTCCAGCAGATGTCCCTGTAAGATACCAATGTTGATAATACTAAAAAATTACTTCTTTATTTATTTTATCTATTTCCTACCTTTATAATTTTTATAAAAAAACTCAAGGCAACAAACATGTCTAACATTCCTTCCTCCTCCTATTTTCCCCACAACAGCAGCCCTGTGAGATGAGTTGGGCTGAGAGAAAGAGAGTGCCTAGCTCAAAATCACATAGCCAGCTTTTGTGTCTGAGGGAGGACTAGAACTCTCCTGGCTTTTAGCCTCCTCCCTAAATAATTTGTGTCCAACTTGAAGCATCTTTATCTTATTTTTTTCTTCTATTTTCACGGGGTATTTATAATGCTTTTCATTGAATATCTTGAAAATCAGTTATGTTCTACCCTGTTTATATTTTTCGGTATTTGTACTGTTGGAAGAAATATCTATCTGTTCATTTCCAAGCCGGGAGAAAGACATTGGAAACATGGAAGTTGCTTGGAAAGATGGTTTAATGATGAAGCAGAACCCCATGGGTTCTGAAGCAGCTGACCACATGGAGTTGAGAGTGGGGGGTATTTATATCTACTCTTGGGATTTGCACTTGAACTTCCTGTTCCTGTACAAGAACATGTACTCTATTGGCTGTTGTAGGGGTTATGTGGGGTCATAGCTGGCTCTGTAGGTTGTCTGAGCTAAATTTGTTTGATGTTGACATTGGGCAATTCCTATTGTGGCTGAGGGCTAATCCTACCTTTATTGGATCTAGGGTGAGTGTATTTGCTTATGAAAAGAGCTATCTATCTCTTTATCTATTAAGTGCTGAGGTCCACTGAGGGCTATTAAGAAAGGTGGGGGCTGCTTTCCAAGAGTATGTTTCTCCATTTCTCCCTTTAGGGAACTATAATATTCTGTCTTTTTAAATATTTCCTAAAAATATTCATTCTTCTAGGAGAAGGGTAGGTGCTCACTTTCTACAATACTGATGCTAATATATGATGAACAGATTCTTAGAAGGTAGATTTGCTTGCCGATGTTTCAGAAAGAGGGAATAAAAATAAAGGGTGAAAATTGCAGATTCTCTAAACTTTAGAAGAAATGTCTTAAGGGGTGAAATCTGTGAACAGCAAAAGAGCTTAAAAGTGTGATTTCAAACCAAGACTATTTGTGAGTATGGTGGTTACATTTCAGCAATCAGCAATGGTGAGGGAAGGGGTGGGACTAAGTGATACTTCCAAGTCTTCTAAAACTTCTCTGCAAAATCTTTACAAAGCTAAATTTGCCTGTAAAAAAGTCTATTCTTACACCAACTTTTTGTAATTCCATCTTTGATTTTAAGCATGTATTCAAAGATCTTTCTGATCATCTCAGGAACTCTACATATCCAAAGCACATACTGTATATAGTGTCTTCTGTGCTATTGTTCTCCAGTCACTCAGGCATTCTTAAATGCTATATTATATTATAACTTGTAGGTGTATTTCATTGCCAGTATTGTTTATTGAGTTTTCCAGTACTTCTTCCAGCCTTTCTTCACACCAATCCAAAGAGATGGGGGGGAGAGAAGAAGAAGAAGAAGAAGAAGAAGAAGAAGAAGAAGAAGAAGAAGAAGAAGAAGAAGAAGAAGAAGAAGAAGAAGAAGAAGAAGAAGAAGAAGAAGAAGAGAAGGAGGAGGAGGAGGAGGAGGAGGAGGAGGAGGAGGAGGAGGAGGAGGAGGAGGAGGAGGAGGAGGAGGAGGAGGAGGAGGAATCTATTTTAATCAGGAACATCAGGACTCTCCATTTTAAAAGCGCCCCAATTTGTGAATAATAAATTGATTAAGATAACTAAAGAACATAATTGCTTAAAAACATTCAGACTGTTCACCTTTGGTTTTGAACGGCTGTAATAACTTTTGAACGCTTATCACTAGATGGCATCATTTCCCCAGATCTAATAGACCTATTTCTCTTCCATGAGGGCTCAGGCTGCATTTTTTCCCACTGCGCATTGCAGGGAAAAAAATAATCTGACTGTATCTATTGTGTTCTACTTTCTGGTATTCGTTCACCCCATTTTGGGCTATATAAGTAAAATGTGTCTTGAATCCCTCATCAAATCTGGCTTATCTCAATGGCAACTCTGACTGATCTCTTGGCAATTTCTTAGCTTTCATGTTCCAGAGTATTTCTTCAGCCTGTCGTGCAGATGCAAGAAAAAATCCTGGTATCTATTTTATCTGTCAGACTCATTTTAAAATTTCAGTTCTGAGCAGAATCTAAAGCATATTTCTATACCAGCTTGTAACTTCTGCCATCTAAAACTTGCTATCCAGTACTAATTGAAGATTGGTGACTCTTAAATCTTGTAATCGTTGTTATAGATTTACTTTATTTTGGCTGATCTTGCTTTCTGCTGTCTCTTGTCACCAGATGGTTTGCAACCTGAAATCCTCAGGGCAGGAAGGAGTTGAATGGGATACTGTTCTTTTTTAGTTGCTGGGCATCTGTATATCTTTGTGAATGCTATAGTTCAGTGGTTCCCAAACTTTTTCAGTCCACCGCCCCCTTGGTGCTACAAACTCATCCTCGGTGGCCCCTACCCAGGGGTGGGATTCAAATTTCTGTGGGCATGGCCTAATTTCTATGGGCATGGCTTCCTGGTCATGTGACTGGGTGGACGTGGCTTGCTGGTCACGTGACTGGCTGGGCGTGGCTTGCTGACTGGGCATGGCTTGGTGGTCACATGACTGGGTAGGTGTGGTTTGGTGGTCCTGTGACTGGGTGGGTGTGGCAGGGTGACTGGCAAACCAAATACAAGTGGTCCTCACTGAATGGCTGGTTGCTTAGCAAGTGTTCTAATTTATGACTGACCTCCCCAGATCTACTTGACCTGTTTTTAGAGTTTTGACAGCCATGCACACATATACACACTCCTTTCCAACCCTGCTGGTCATTAGACTAGAATCAGCAAAGCATCTCTGATTAGATTCTAATAGTGAATAGAATCTAATCAGAGATGCTTTGCCAATTCTTCTTGATTTGTTTTATTTGTATTTTTTTATTTTATGTTGCTGAATTGCATTGCCATATGTGTCCCTTCTTGTGCATAGCCCAGAAGCTTTTGTGATTCTTTGTAGCAAAAATTACCGACCTCTGGCTTTGCTCTACTTTTCAAACGTGCCGCCACTGTCGCATTCTAGGTGCCGGCCCAGCAGGTCCACCTCATTGAGCCCGCTGCACCAGAGGGACCTGCCCAAGCCAGTCTGAGTGGAGCAGTGCACCAAGTCAGTGGGGTGAGCTTGAGAGAGAGGGAAAGAGAGAGAGAAAACTGGTAGAATCCCATCCCTGAATTGCGCCCTGTGAGGGCCCACCTCCAGCGCCCCCCTGCCACCTCTTAGCGCCCCCTTGCCGGCCCCCTTGCCTCTTAGCGCTCCCCTAAGGCATCCCACCACCCACCAGGGAGCGGTGCCGCTCACTTTGGGAACCACTGCTATAGTTGTATGCTTCTCTTGGAAGCCTTGAATCTTCCACTACTCTGCTTCTTTGCTTGGTCCCTCTTTCTTTCTTTCTTTCTTTCTTTCTTTCTTTCTTTCTTTCTTTCTTGCTATCATTTATATTTATCAAATTTATTTTTTTTGTAAATTTTATTTGAGTTTTCACAAAGAGAAAAAAAATACAAATAAAACATCTTTTTTGAAAGTAGCGTAATCCCGGGTTACATTTCTTTGTACAGACACAAATTCAGGTTCATGCTCATTTTTATATTCTATTCCATATCTTATTACTTTTTTTACATTTTCTGCATAGCTTCTCCCCTCTTTTAATTTTCTCAATTTTATTTTAATTCTCTCATCTCAATTCAAATCATTGTATTTATATTTTTTTTGTCTGTCCTGTTTCAATTACCTATTATCTTTTCTCATTAAACAAAATTTCTCCTGTAGTTACTGATTGGAGTATGACACTTTTATATTTTTTCCCTAAAGTTGTAACTTTCAATATAATACATTACTTCCATTCGGATTCTGCTTGGTACATTCTTAAAATACACACTGTATTCTTAAAAAAAAATTATAAATGTATATAGTTAAAACAACATTCCATTCCAATTCAATTCTATCATTAATTTTAATATTCATTAAAGTCTTAACATCTTTAACATTACTTTTCAATTAAATATCATACTTCTATGGGAACAATTATAAGCTTTCCATAGTTAATTCCCCCCCTCTTCACTTATATTTTATAAAACATTAATTAATTAAAATGTTCCCGTTCCTTCCTAATTCAATTTTCTCATTTATTTTATTCACTTATTTTATTCACAAACATTTCACTAAGTTACACTAACTATTTTATCCCTCATTTTAGTCATACATTGTTTCCAATTTTCTAAAGTCATTTCTATTACTGATATAACAATACAATCATATGTACCTTTACAGAATCCCTTTTTCAGTTAGATTTTCACCCATTATCTCTAAATAGGTCCTGTTTCTCTATATCTTGCTTGGGTCCTTTGTAACTTCTTTTCCTTCCCTTCTTCCCTCTCTTCTTCTCTCTCCCCTTTTTACCGCCTTGTCTCTCTACCTCTATTTCTCTCTTCGGTATTCCCCTTTTCTGTTGCTTTCCAGTATTATACTTATTTTTCAAATTATTTTTCTTTTCTTTGGTTGTTTTTTTAAGTCCTAAATTCTCCATTCTTTTTCCCCCCTTTCCTTTTTCTTCCCCACATAAAATTACTTGTTCATTAAAGATGGCTTCTTCTTTGTCCCAGTCTTCTTGTTTTGCAATCATTTCTTGATGTTTCTCATAGTTCCAAATCTCCATTTCTAAGAATTGAAAAACGAAGCCAAAAGAACCCTTCCCTTCTTGTATATATTCTTTGTACTTTTTAAGTTCCATTTTCAATTCATCCAGAAGTGGTGCCATTGTATAAATTTTTAAACAACCACCCAATTGATTTTAGTCATTCAAATATAATAACCAAAAGTCCAAAGATCACCAAATAATCCAAATACACGCAAGCTGTTTCTTTTTTGATCTTTTTTTTTCACTTTCTCTTCCTGGGGTTACTATTTAGTTACAAAGTTTCAGTTAAAATGTATCTTTTAGAAGTCTTGTTGAAGTTTTACTGTAGATTCTTTTTAATTCCAGGCAGTCTCCTCCCTCTTCCAGATCCTGCCCTTATTCTTTTTCTCTCCCTTCCTGCTTATGAAAAAGATTTTTTTTAATGTCCAGAAATATTTATTATCCCTTTGGCATTTTGTTTTATTTTCAGCTTAATTGCCTATTGATGTCAAAGCGGATTTTTCCGATTTCTTATTTAAGTCTCTTAGTTGTCAGTATAGGGACGGAGGGAGAAGAAAAAAAAAGCCAAGCCTTTCCCTTTTCACTTTCCTTCGCTGCTTCCGACTCTTCTTTGGGAGCGATGTTATTTTTTGTAAGTTTAAATTCCAGGTACCTAAGTTGTTGCTTTTACAATTTAACCCAGTCAGCCAAAACTTTCACTTCTTATCTTCCTCCTGCACATTCTTTTCCGGTCGAGTTCTTCTTTGGGGTGGCTATTTCTGACCACCGCTGCAACCGCCTTCGGGAAAGGGAGTAATGGCCAGCTGAGGAGGAGAGATGCGGCTCTCCTCGACCCTGCTGGTGGTCTCCCCCCTCTTCACCACCTCTACAGGGTGGCTTAGCCCCGAAACCAGCCAGTTCGGGGCACTCCAGCGGCAAGCCCAGACAGAAACCACGCACGATCACGGATTTCTGTCTGGTGCCGAAGCCCTTCAAACCAGAAGTCCCAAAAAATTTATTGACCACTTATCTTATTTATCACAGGGTAACTCTGGGTGGCCAACAGCACTTTTAATATTATATTAGAGAAGATAGATAGATAGATAGATAGATAGATAGATAGATAGATAGATAGATAGATAGACAGACAGACAGACATCAGTCACTTTTTAATCTGAACTAAAAAGCTGTGTACATTGTATACCTTATTATACAAAGATATAAATATTCCACATAATTTTATTTTTGCTGAGTTGAAAAATGGACTTGCATAATATTGCTTATCCCTAATGAATAGTATGATAAGTATGTGTTTGTAATGTTTTGTTTAAAATCTGACCATTTATTCAGTAGACTCAGTGTTGTTCACACCAGTGTTTTTCAACTTCAGGAACTTTAAGAAGTATGAATTTCAACTCCCAACATGCTGGCTGGGGGATTTTGGAAACTGAAGTCTACACATCTTAAAATTGCCAAGGCTGAGACAATACTAATCTACACTAATAGGCAGCAATTTTCTTTGGTTCCAACTATTCCCAACTAATCTGGAAAAGCTGGAAAATTAACTTGGGATGTTCTCATTGTAACACATCTTGCTCTGACAGCTATTGGCAGAATGTAGTAAAATTACTCACTAAGTACCTATCGCGTTTCTCTTCTACTTAAGAGAGCCTCTCTTACATATATGGGCTGGGTTACCAGCCACAACAGTACAGTCTCAAATTCCAGGGACTCTGCTATCCAAACTGCTTCCCTTGTCCAACTAAAGAGATGATTGTTTCATGTTTTTTTGTGAAACACATCTCCTCTGAAGGACAGCAAAAAGAAAAAGAGACATGAGGAGGGACCATCACACAATGATGGAGAAAAGGAAGAGACAAGAAAACAGTTCTTAATAAAAATTGTCAAAGTTTTTTGACACTGAATCCTGGGGAAGAAGTGGCTAACTGAAGATGATTTTGCAAAAAGCACAGCTGAAGAACTGTAGTGAAATGAACAGGCAGCAAGTAAACCAACACTTTGTAATTTATTCCACCTACAAGTGCTCCAGATAGTTTCTTCTTTGTAAGACAGCAGTCTCTGGGGCATTTAGAGTTTTGGAGAAATCAGTGAATAGTTCAACCTATGGTGGTGCTTTTAAAATGATATTGGGTTCATATCAGAGGTGGTATTCAATCGGTTCGCACCGGTTCAGGTGAACCACTAGCGGTGATTTGGCGTGGGTCACCGAACTGATGGCAACCCCTGGGGGGCCACACCCCCAACCCAGTCGCCCTGGTCACTCACTTGCCCCAGTCACTTTCCTAGCTTTCCCTACCATGTGGCGGCTGTGGCACAGCTTGGGTGGATGTCCCAGGGCTGCTGCCCATGCGCACTGCATGTGCAGCCACTACACATGCAGTGCTCATTTGCAGCAGCCCCGGGACATCCATCCGCCTGCCTGCCCTCCTGGAGCACTTTTTCTTCCTTCTCCCGGTGGATGCGCCTCTTTCAGCAGGGGAGTGAGTGGATATTCCAGGGATCCTCACCCCCCACCCCACTTGTTGTGAGATGACTGCAGCTGCTGCATGCTTTTTTGGGTGTGGCTGCAGCCATACAGAACAAGTAGGCAGAGAAGAAGATGACCAGCCGGCCGATTTGGGGAGGATTTCTGTGCTGAAAAGGTGACTGGAGACTGAAAAATAGTCGCCTCCAGCAGCTGCCCCTTTAGCTAGCTGATCTCCTCCTCCTCGCCCATACAAAACAAACAGATGGAGAAAGAGAAGGGAAGAAAGGAAGAAAGGCACAGGTGCAGCATGCTCGGGCCTCCATTGCCTGCATCCTCCTTCTCCCCGGGGGAAAGGAAGAAAGGCATCGGTGTAGCATGCTCAGGCCTCCGCTGTCCCCCATTACTGTCCCCACCACCTGCTTTTTGCTTTCTCATGCCGTCCACTGTTCTGGAGCTCGCCAGATCATTTTGTCCCAGTCAGACCAGGTGTGTGTGTGTGTGTGTGTGAGAGAGAGAGAGAGAGAGAGGGAGAGAGAGAGAGATCGCCTTGGGGAGGGTGGGGGGAGACTGGCCACTGAACTAAATGCCAAGACATGACTTGTGTTTCCGTAGCAGTGCAAAGCTATCGTCCTTGAGCAAATGATAGTGTGTCCCCCGCTTGCTTTTCTGGGCTTTCTTGCACCTCTTTTCCTCTTTTCCTCCTTTCCCCATCCTGCATCTTCAGCGCTTGTCCCAGAGGTAGAAAGAGCCAGAGAACCAAGTAAGTCACCTAGACTATCATTCCTGTCCCCTCAGCCCTATTTCTATCTTGCCGCTGAGGGCCGGACCCAATGTAAAGTGCACGTAGCCTCTGCGCCCTGAGTCTAGATTGCTGTCTTGGGGCATTTACGCAGCCCTTGTGGCATTGCTGCGATGGGCATGCATGAGGTTTTAGCTCCTTGGAGGTTACTGGCTTTCCCGGCTTCCTGTGCCACATTTTTTGGGAGTGAGTGGGGCTGCAGACAATGCAAGGCTCTCCTCTCTATCGGGGAGGGGAACCGGGCTGTGGGGTCCTGCTGCAGCCAAAGGAGAAAGTGGCATCGGGCTTTTTGTGAAGTGAGGAAACATGAAGCATTTCATTTCCCGAAAGAAGCTACTGGTGGCGGAATACTCTGACTGGGAGGGCGAGATCCCGGCTGCCTCCAGTAGCCATGCCTGCTGCAGCAGTGCCTCCTCTGCCCTCCCGACCAGGTGTGTGTGTGTGTGTGTGAGAGAGAGAGAGAGAGAGAGAGAGAGGAAGGGACAGAAAGAAAGAGCAAGAAAGAAAGAAAAAAATAGAGAAAACAGAAAGAAAGAAAGAAAGAAAGAAAGAAAGAAAGAAAGAAAGAAAGAAAGAAAGAAAGAAAGAAAGAAAGAAAGAAAGAAAGAGAAATAGGAAGGAAGGGGGGAGAGAGAAAAAACTATGTGCTATTATTTTTAATTGACAAGGAATGGCTGGGAGGGTAGGGGCTAGGCGAGGCATGCCTTGATGTGACTGACCTTGAGTTGGCCACACTCACCCAATCACATGTCCACCAAGCACGCCCCCGTCACATGACCACCAAACAAGACCACCCAGTCACATGACCAAGCCATGCCCACCCCAGTCACATGACCACCAAGCCACACCCATCAAATAAACCACACCCACAGAACCAGTAGTAAAAAGATTTGAATCCCACCACTGGTTCATATATACTTCTTTTCCTAATCAATTTTGGAAATTACTTGTTACTATTCAACTATTAGGAACCTTTGGATTGACAAGTTTACAGCACTTGGTAAATTTCCTCCAATCCAGAGAAGTTTAAATACAAGTTTAAGGACCTATTTTTTTCTGGAATAAACAGCAAATGGGTGATTAAAACTTTGATTTTAGAAACTTACAGACTAAGGATTCAGATAAATATAAAATAAGATTTTGGAACTACTTATAACGAATCCTTCCCATTGGAAAATATTCACTTTTCTAATTCTTTTTTTTAAAGCATAAGACTTTAAAAACTGGACACGAGAGAGAACTAGAAGAAACTAAAGATTACAATTAACAATGAACATTAATACTTGACTTATTAATACAGAATAACACAAAATATTTTAACATTGGGCATACTGAAGGATATTTTTGAACAATGGCTACAGAAGTTAACTTTGAGAGTATCTGCCTCTGTAGATAAACTTGTTGAAAAAGTGCTATAGAAGAGGAATACCTGCCGTGAATGAGACTGATCTGAAAATGGATTTTAAAATGGCAGGTGATAGAACTGACATGGAAAAAGATTTGCACTTGACATATAAAAGAAAATACCTAATGTCTTAATAATTAAAAAAGGGATATACACATAAAAGTAAGTGTTTTACCTGGATAATTTTCCTATATTGGATTTACAATGAATTTTGTGTGGACAAGGAAAAATGAAAACAAATCAAGTTTTAGCACATTATTTGAAGGGACTAAAGATCATGATTTTTAAGAGGAAAAGGAAATAATATGACCTTGATTTATTTGATCAAAGTTAAAATAGATATATTGTTATAGCTTGTAAGTCTTAGGACTGAAATGGATTTGTTGATAGAGAAGAGATGTGTTCTGTACAGTGAGAAAAGATCATTTGCTATATTCTAGGAGAAAATGGTAAGTTATTATAATTGATTAAATTTGTTGTAATGAACAAGGAAGTCATTTCTTTATATAAAGCTTTTCTTTTTTGCTGCCATATTCTATTTTTTCTTCCTTTTGTGTTTTCTATTTCTTCTTTTTTCTTCTTTTTAGTTTGCATTAGATTTGATTGTTGTAAATTGTAATCATTATTAGAATTTCAGTTAAAAAAAATTATAATCCATGAAAACTCTGTGTCAGTTTTATGGCAAATCCAAAGCCAAATGATATAATGGGAAAATGGAATAGCCCTCGAGGAACAGGAGGAACAGATGCCACCAAAACAACAGTCAGATAAAAGAAATGGGAGTTCTGGGTAGAATCGTAATCTAAGTAAGTGCCCTCGATAGGACCATCCCTAGTTCTCTCAAAGATAAAGGGAGGGAGAAGAGGAAATATTCAAACATTCAAGATTCTGTTACTATAACCTTATGATAAATGTAGCATTATTTTGCAAAGTATTATTGACTTTGGTTGGCAATGTCTAGTCTAAGGTTTGGCAAGAGATAAGACTGGCAAGAATAGAAAGCAATCCTAGAATGGGAACTGAGGTGTTGAGACAAAGGCAGAATGAAGCCAGAAGGTGAAAGAAGATGCTTTCCACTCCAGAGACATGTGACTGGGAAGCAAAGAAGAAATATGCGCCAGCAGGAGATGGTATAGAGCAAACCATTTTAGAGCAGGCTTTTGATTCCCCCAGTGCTTCCTTTCTTTTGGAAAGGTGTTTGGGACAAGCCCAAGCAAGCTATCCAAATGGCCAGCTGGGACTTGTTAGCTATGTTGTGCAACTGTAGAAGAAAGCTGGGAGGCCAACATCACTGTTTGTTCACTGTACAGCCAAGAAAGATTTTGCCAAGTGGATATTGGAATATAGAACAAAACAGGTAGGCGCTCCCAAAGCAGAAATTTCCAGGAGGAAATTTTTTCCAGTTTGGGGCTGGGTGGTGAGGAAAAAGAAAAATATAAATGGTGAATTAATGTTTGTCATAGGTGTAGCTCTTTAACCTCTGCCTATAGGTGTAGGGAGTAACATTATACCTGCATTCCTCCCTACTGTACTGGAAAATTACTTTCCCTTCTAGGATAGCCCATTTGGAAGTTAGCTTGCAATGCTGCTGGAAAAACATTTGGCATTAATGCCTCCTTTGTGCATGTGTTATAATGCATATGGGATTTTTTTTGAATAAATATATCTAAATTTATGGCTTAACATGCCTGAATAACCAACAATGGTTAAATGGGACATATTGTAGGGTGTATAGAGGAGGGCCTCGAAGGACAGAGGAAAGATCCATTGCCAGGGCAACATCAGATAAACATGGCTTGAGCTCAGGCCAATAAAGTGGTTTTACAAAAATGCTTCAGTCAGGCCCCTTTTAATTCTCATGAAGCTAACAGCAGGACGAGAAGTTGTTTCAGGCTTGCTTGCAAGATTTTGTTACTATTACTGTTTTAATAAAAGTAGCTTTAGGCGCACATGGTGTCCCTGTCTGGTCTACCCTAAAGGACTGATACAACATAAACCCAAACTCTGAAAATTGTGGTATGTAAAGATTGGCACCAGGTAAGTTTGCTAACTTTGCTTGTCATGCAGAGCTTCAGGAAAACTAGATTCCTATTCTTAGAGAAAGAGGAACAAAGTGCAACTTTCTGCTGATATAATTTAATATTCTTGGATTAGAAAACACAGAAGGAAAAATGTATATACTTCTTCAACATGGCAACCTCCTAATGAATCTCCATCATTCCCAACCAGCATAATTGGTGCAGGGGGGTGGGGGGAGGCAGATTGTGAGAAGGATGACTTGCTGATTTTAGAACATTTCACCATTGTTGGGTTTTACAATCCTGTAAACTTTGGCAGAAAATGGACTAAGGATTCCATAGGCTAACAGAATCCAAACTCTAATTGTAATAGCTGGACTTGGGCATGTGGTTTTTTCACAATATATGCTATTTGGCTTGGAGAGAAACTTGATTCCAGTGTGGCTGAGAACACAGGACATAGCCAATAACAGATTGATCTGGTATTGTCCAACCTCCTGAAAACTGGCATAACCTGTTCTATGTATATACAGCAGGTGCTGGCATTGAGAATCAACAAAGGTTGAGAAAAGCTAAATAGACTTGCTAACTTTTCTGTACTGGTATAATGCTGTCTATTGCCTTGGCACAGGAATTGGGAGCAGTCAGTCTGACAAATGGTTTTTAAAAGTGATGACTAGTGCAAAATGGACAAAGTCACTGCATCTCTGATGTTAAAAAGGAAGAATCTCAGCAAATTGCAGATTTTCTTTTCTGAGTCATTAATTTTCTTGGCATTTGGTCACCAGTCATTCTGGAGAATTTCAAAATGTAGAACTAATTTCCCCCTTGTCTCTATTACATGTTGCTCTTCCCTTACTCTCTTTTGATAATTCTGGCCAGGAAATATGAATCCAGCATATTTAGAGGTGACAAAGTTTGGAAACATATCATGAACCCTTCATATGTTACCCCGCCCCCCCATCAAACAACTCACAACAGTTTCTGCAATGAAAATTTGTAGGTCCCTAAAAAAGATTGCAGGGTTCCAATTTCTCTGCCAATCTGCCATCTGGCTATTCTGTTTTTAATTACAGTGTGTCTTAATTCTACATCTTCACCTCCCATTCTCAATCCACCCCTGTGCACATAACCTAATCCCAGCAGTGGCTTCCACTGCTTGATGGAAAATGTGGTGACTCAACAACCCTGTTCTAGCCAGCCACTGGGTGAGGAATCTCTTGCTTTGAGTCCAGCTCTTCCTGAAGTCAAAAGTAGAGGGCAGAAGGAGAAGAACTTGGCTTCTCCAGGTCTTTAATTGCCCCTCCATTGGTTTGTCATCCTTTCTCAGGGATTAAAGCAGAAGCTCTCTTTTAGGAATTTAAGCAGCTAAGGTGTTGCTGATCCTGATTGGCTGAACTCTCCTTATACGGAGGGATTGACGAGACCTGCTTGCAGAATTTGCACAGGAAATGTTCCACAGACATATATCTTGCCTTCTTGCAAGATAAGGTTGATAGTATTATCATATTTTCTAATGAGTGGCTGAAGTGAAGGGATTTGGATGTATTCTGAATTAAACTTATTATCATGAGTTAGCAGTCAACAAAGGTCAAGGGAGACATTTAGCTCAGGTATAGCATTTTGACAGTGTCTGTGTCCAAGCTAACAAATGGCAATATGTGGGTGAAATGAGAGCAGATAGGCAAAATACATGGCCATTATATGGATGTTCTTTAACTATTTTTTACCTGGAGTATATTGAAATACTACAGTATATTTATATTATATTATATTAATATATATATATATATATATATATATATATATATATATATATATATATATATATATATATACACACACACACACACACACACACACACACACACACACACACAATATAATATATAAACACAATGTTGCCAGCCAATCAAGACAAAAAAAGCCACAAAACAGACAGAACATATTAGAAACACCAATCAAGCAGAACACAGCAAACTCCAAGACCAATAAACACAGACCAAGACTCCCAACCAATCAGGATGAAGAAAAAACCATTCTGGCACAGCAGTAGGCTAGCCCCAAATTTAAAACTGAAACAACTGTAAAAGTCTGACTCACAAACACAATACAGAAGCCTGATGATGGCAGATGAGATTCTGCCGAAACGTTGCTACAACTTTAAAAGCACAACTATAATGACGTGGGAAAATACCCGAACAAAGCTGAATGCCATACATGTAAGTACCCGCGAAAACTTTATCTATCTATCTATCTATCTATCTATCTATCTACCTACCTACCTACCTACCTATCTATCTATCTATCTATCTATCTATCTATCTATCTATCTCATGGTCTCATTTGTTGCAGTTCAGATGTATTAATGTTCTTCTGCAAGGTGCTTTTTCCTTTTTTTGTGGCATTAGATATTGCAATTAATCTTTCTGTCATTTTAATATTGGCTCACATTGCAAGTCACTGACAATATTTCCCTCAAAACCTTCCTTTCCTTAGTTAGAGAGCTTAATGGTCAGTTCTTTATAATTTAAAATTATTCTTCTGACTTTCCTCAGAAGCCTCACTCTTTAATTTTTAACTTTTTGCTAAACAGAGGCCATTTCATGAAATTCCATATCTGGATAAGCTACTTTAGATGATGAGTATTAAAATGGAAGAGGTCCAGGTTTTAGTGATTAGTTGGCAGCCAAACTGTTTCATTCAAACAATTCTGTCATACTCTGTAAGATGCTTTGGTTGTTTTAAAATTATTTCTAATTTGTTTTACATGATATGAGTATTTCTTTTAGATATTTATATATAACAATTGACTTTTCAAAAATAAGTTGCTGCATATTCAAAGCTTTAAACTATATTTACTGCTGCAAGAATCTTGTACTTTACAGCTCAGCTTTTTCCAGTGCAGCATCCTCCTGATGTGTTGCCATCCTCCTGGGAGTGGAAATTGAAATTCCAACACATTATAGTCATAGCTAAAATCCAAAAAGATTGACATCATCTTCACACAATCCAATTTTGGTTTGTGTTCGTGGAACTAGGCTGGAGCATCTTGGAGTCCAACAGGTTCTTCTCTTTTTTTCATAAGCACATGAAACCCTGAGAAGAATAAATCTAACTACAAACTAGTTAATACTTCTTCCATTTTCCTCTACCCTCACTTTTGGTAATCATGTCTGTTTAAAAAAACCACCTCTGGTTCCTTCTACTTAGCTCTGCTGCAGAAGTTATCTTATTATATACTATGCTGACTGAGATCTGCCTAGTTGAAGGATTAAAGCTGGCAGGAATTCCAGTTCCAAGAGAAATGTAAAGCCTGAGCTGGGTTCTTTGCAACCACAGAGTCCTGGAAATCAGCCTTTCCAAACAGTGTCCCATCCGGAAGCCAGCTGGCTCCTCTTCTGCTTTGGGTAATGGCAAGAAGCTCCACCCACTCCCCTTCCCTCACTGTTTCTCATTATCCAGCAGAAAAAGCCACCTGAATGGGGAAAAATCCCAAGGCAAAGCCAGCCACAGCCTCCAGGTCCTTTGTCAATTGCCACTGAGCTTCTTCTCACAAAGAGAGTCCTTTTGAGATGTAGCCAAATAGACCTAATCATTGGGGGTGGGGTGGGTGAAAACCTAATAGAGATGAAATGTCTGTGTACTATTGATGCATACAATATATATACCCAAATAAAGAGAGCCCTTTCAAGATATATTCAGACATAGATTTAAGTATGGTAGTTTTGCTATTATTATTAAGACCCCAGAACAGGATATGATTCATACGGTTTCTTTCTAAGCTGCTTGGCACCTGTCCTCAACATGGAATCCTTCCTATGCTGTAGGTTTAGATAAAATATCTATAATATGAATTATTTATTTAAATATTTAATTTGTAGGCAAACTCCAAATTATTCTGAGAATTTTCACGAAATTAAAAGAACAATTCCATAAAAACGAAAACATCGGTAGAACAAAATCATCCTTTAAAGGGGACAACTAACACATGAAATTACACCCAGGAGGACATTGCTAACTAATGAATCTTATCCAAGAGGTGCTATAATATGAGCTTAATGAGTCCGCCACTGTTTGTGGTGCTGTAGCTTCCAAGTGGGTCTTCGAGGACAGCTTCATGTAGAGCACATAGCAACAATTTACACTGCAAGTACTATAATACCAATTAAACATATAGAATATGAGAATTATGGGAGATGCCCAACACATTGTAGGGTATCATTTTAGGAAAATTGCTTTTAGGTGTTATAAACCTTCCCCCTTCTCTTGTGAGACTAATCCTTTTCTCTTCCAGTGATGCTGTTTTGCTGTAGGCTTGTGCCCAGATAAAGTTAAGTACTTGGAGCAAACGTTTGAAGTTATTTTAGTATCAGGTATGCCGTTAGTCCATATAATTGAATACCTAAGTCTAGAAAGTTCTTTCCCAACCCTGGGCATCTGTTGTGCATCTAACGATTAATTTGTGGAATTTATACTCACATATTAGAAGGCTTTGGTAACTTTGACTATTGAAAATATTTATATGCTACCATCAGTACTGCCTTTTGGTCATGTTTCAGGCGCTGGCCACGCCCAACCCCAATTTAGCAAGCGGGGGGGAGTTGTGATACATCATGTGATGACGTGTCATCGTGAGTTTGACAACCCTGATCTAGAATGACATCAGATATTCTGTTTCTGGTTCTCCGCCACCCCGTGCCCAGCTGTAGTGCATTATTATGAGCCACATTTCCTGAGGAAATTTTAGTGATATGATTATAAAGTTATATCGTCAAATTAAATTGTGGGAAAGTCAGGAAGGCAAATGAGGTTGTATAATGCTTTTATTTTGTGGTAATTGGTGTGAAAGAGCACAGCTGCAATTGTTTCTCTGTTGCAATGGATTTTAAAAAGTATGCAAATGATTATGTATTTATTGCTGGCTTTATAATAGTTTGCTGGCTTTAAAAAAAGTTTGATATTCAACCATCACCACTTTTAAAACGAAGTTTTAAAAACTCTAATCTAGCAGAGTTAATCATATTTTTTTGCCTTTAAATATAACATATATGATCAATTTTGCTATATCAGACCAAAGTTCTACATCACCTAATATTCAGTGGTAAAAATATGCCCTCAAACAAGATAGAATGCAATAGAACAATTCCACTTGCATTCTCCAGTAACTAACATTCAGAAGCATACTTCTTCTCATTCTGGAAGTGAGTTACACCCATCATTTCTAGAAGCTATCCTCTCATTCTGATTAATAACTGTAATTATATCTTTTGTATGCGAGCTCCATAATTTAACAGAATACCATGTAGAAATCTGTTTATTTTTATTGGATCTGAAATTTCTACCTATCAGCTTGTAGATATTATCACTCTTAGGTTCTTAAGAGTTTCCAGAAGAATCTGACGAAGCATAGTTAGAAACAGAATGCAGATTTAATAGAATATTAGCCTCTTCCAACAGAGCTCTCTATGGTTTTAAGGAAATTTCTACAATTCCATCAGGAACATTTGCACTTCTAAATAAGGTAGGTATTTCAGTTCCCCCTTTATTAAATATCCAAAATAATGGAAAGCAGACCGCTAATTCACAAAGGGACTGCTGCTGCTTCCTACTCACTGTGGAATGTTTCTAAAAGCCATTACTGATTTAAAATAGCTCACTAAACCTGTAATTATTGCTCAAGCAAGTTGTCAGCCCATGGAACTAGCATAACATCAGAAGAGCAACTGTGTGCAAGAGGCAGGATCTTCTTTTTTAACCAAGAAAATTACATTTTAACCAAGAAAATTACAAAGAATATATGCAGCTGCTTTGTTATGAATCCAACCATTGTTCTGTTTATATTCTTTATAGATTGGATTTATACATTTATACAAATGATTGATAAGAACTATAACCTGTGGTAGGATTCTACCGGTTTGGTCCAGTTCAAGTAAACCAGTAGTAAAAAATGCTACCATTTGGCCGAACCAGTAGTAAAAAGCAGCTACCGGTTCAACTGAACTGATATTTTTTTCCTCCCAACAATCAGCCGTTCCGACGATCAGCTGTGACTTGATCCCCCTCACTGCCTTACTGCTTCACCCAGGAGGCTTCCCTGAGGCCCAGGAGGCAAAAAAAAATGGAGCATGGGGCGGTGCTGTGCGGTCCCCCCGCAGTCTGCTTTTTGCCTTCCTGGGCCTCCTGGGAGCCTCCTGGGAGCAAAAATGCCCCCCCCCCCCAGGAGGCTTCCCTGAGGCTCACGAGGCAAAAAAAAAAAAGGAGCGTGGGGGTGCTGCTGCACTAAAAAGCCACACCTACCCAGTCACATGGCCATGCCCACCTAGCCATGCCACAGAAACAATAGTAAAACTATTTGCATCACACCCCTGATTATAACTGTTGGGTTGCAGTCTGTAACATGAAGGAAATTCCCAAAAATGTAATCACAGAAATATCAGATAGTGGTTTTTGATTGTCAATTAGGATTTAAAAATTCACCCGGAAGTTAACCTAAATTCCATCACTGGGAGGGGAGAACAGCTGATTCCGTGGTGATGTGGAACAAATTCTTCATAACATGAGCATAAACATTTAATGACCATCTCAGAATTTGCATCTGTTAGGCAGGTAATTATTTCTTGCAAATAGAAGTAAGAGAGAAGTATGGTTTTAGGTCATATAGCTTTAGCCTGATCAACTTATAAAGCCCTACTCCAACATAGGGACATTGGGAATCACCCATGATCACATTTGGGTGTGCAAATTTGAGCAGTGTCATGCCCCTGGTGGAGACTGACTCTGAGGGAGAAAAGGAACAGCCGACAGGGAGTGGAAGTCCAGAGGTTGTGGAGGAGGCTGGGGAAGGGCAGAGGCTGGCTGAGCAGTCAGAGGAGGACCCAGGCCCATCCCCTATCCATCCTGGGGCACGCAGGAAGGAGAGGATAAGGGAGAGACGTGGCCTACTCAGGAGGAGAGGGCCTTGATCCTCTGCATGAGCTGCAGGTGTGAGAACTGCATAAGAGTTTGGATCTGCGTACTGGCAAACACTGGAAACAAAGCGTGTTTTATTTTGGTCTGAAGTTATCTTGGTTGGAGTCCTTCCAACAGACTGTGCCTTGTTATCTCCTTGAATTTGGTAAATACTTCTCTTGTTCCGTGTGGAAATTTCATCATTGTAGTTAGTTTGGTTTTTTATTTCACCTCTATCTGCTCATTAAGTTAGGACTGTATTGCTTTCTTTTGAAGACTATTTTTGAGTATGTTTATATATCTCCAACTGAGTATTATTGAACAGTGGGGCCAAGTTGGAGGCATTAAAGGACATTTATTTACGTTTTGGATTTTGTTACGTTTGTGTTACACTCTGGGTCATCACAAGCAGCTCCTTTAGCAAGGTAAACCCAAAGGTCCTCCACTACAGATCAAAGATTTCATCAATAAAACAACTACTTTTTATTTTGTTTATGACTGCAAACATATCACCACTCAAATTGGTGGCAAATTAATTTCTCTCCTTGTTAAGCACACAACAGAGAGCAAGGGAGTCATTTAGAACATGTTCTACTCAGTCAACATTTTTTCCCATTGAAAGTTTCCTTTCCCTAGGTTGCTCTTAACTATAAGGAGCTGAAACAACAGGGGTGTTATTCAGCCAGTTTGGACCGGTTCTGGCGTGTCAGTAACAGAAATTTTCAGGTCAGAGAACTGGCAAATACCACCTTTGGTTGGCCCCACCCACCCATCCCCGCCCTTTCCTAGCCTATATTCCCTTGTTTTTTAGCTCAGCTGATTCTCACGGCAGAGCGGATTGCCACGCCTCAGCTGAGCTAAAAAACAGCTCATTTCACTAGCGCTGACAGAGGGCAGTTTGTGAGTGCTTCACGCGCGCAAAGCATGCTCTCATAGAACTGGTAGGAAAAAAAGTGCAATCCCACCACTGTGACACAAGATACATTAAACCTACTGAGATGTAGTAAAATCTAAAGAAATCAATTCCAAACTATTGAAGGCAGATCCCATATCTAAAAAAAGAAAATTTTTAAATATTTGCAACAATTTTCCAAATATTAGCCCTACTTGCTTCAAAGCATGAGAGATTCTTTCAAAATAAGTAAATCACTTCTGAGGGATCGTCACCTCCTAAATCGTATTAATATGTCTATTAATAATAGCACAAAAGCTTGTGCCTCTCTCTCTTCATGTTGAGGCATATTAATGTATTTCTTCATCTCCGACTCTTTCCTGTCACAGAAGCTTTCTTTCCCATAAAATCTAATGCATAATGCATGCCCGGTAATCTCTCATTGTCCCAGGAAACTATAAACAGGAATTATATTTCAGTCAGGCATGAATGGAGAAACACACAGCTTCCTTGCAGGCATGTTCTCCACCTCTGACAAGCAGACCTTCCCTTCCTCAGAATCAGAAGTATATCAGAGAGGCTTAAAACACTCCAGAAATACCTTGCAAAGACGAAATCAATGGAAACCGTTGTCTGAGAAGATCTGGAATCAGTGCCTAGGACTGGAAAAATTGTATATTCCTTTTTCTTGGCTGGTTCCTGGTGATGTTTCTGGGAGAAAATAACTACAGATAATCCACAACTTATGACCACAATTGAACACAAAATGTTTGTTGCTAAGTGAGAGATTTGTTAAGTGAGTTTTGCCCCACCTTATGACTTTCCTTGCCACATTTGTTAAGTGAATCACTGCAGTTGTTAAATTAGAAATACTGTTGTTAACTGAATCTGGCTTCCCCACTGACTTTGTCAGAAGGTCGCAAAAGGGAATTACAGGACTGTGAGACACTGAAACTGTCATAAATGAGAGTCTGTTGTCAACCATCTGAATGTAAATCACGTGACCATGGGGATGCTCCAGCAGTCATAAGTGTGAAAAAATGGTCATAAATCACTTGAAGATCCTGTTGTAACTTCAAACGGTCACTAAGCAAATTGTCATAAACCAAGGATTACCCTCTTTTATGCTGTTTCTTCCTCTCTCAACTTGTGTGTTTCTCTAGTACCGACTCTTTGGCCAGCCAAGATGGCACAAGCTTTCTAGGAGAGATTGGGCTGCCATTTGTCAGAAATGATGTAGGGTCTCCTGCTTGGGCGGGAGTTGGACTAGATGACCTCCAAGGTCCCTTCCAACTCTGTAAATCTGTAATCCACATCCACTTGAGCTGAGCAGCCTTTATCTGAGATCTTTCCCTATGAGGTGGATTAGCTTCTCCAAGCTTTAGTTCAGGGGTGTCCAGAACCTTGGCAACTTTAAGACTTGTGGACTTCAATTCCCAGAATTCCTCAGCCAGCCTGAGGAATTCTGGGAGTTGAAGTCCACAAGTCTTAAAGTTGCCAAGGTTGGACACCCCTGCTTTAGCTGGTCCAGTTACGTTTCCTCTACTGGGGAATAGCAGGGTAGAGTGGGTAGGCAGTATCAGGTAGTTGGCACAATGTCCTATAATAGCAACTTGTTTCTGGGGTGCCCCAATTGCTTTCCGGGGGATTAATAGGGCAGTTTGAACTTCTATGACTTTAATGCATGCAGTTCATAATCATAGTGGGAGAAGAGATGGATATTACAGCAGGCTGGCTGGGATGTTGAAACCCAGAATATGTCAACTTGAAAATCTCCTTTTATAGAGAGTGAGAGTTTGTGGTGTACATGTGTGTGCTTTCAAACATTCTCTCACGCAAACAAGTTGTGAAAGCTGATTATTAGTGTGCATGATTCAAAACTTAGAACAACACATCTATACTATGTGGATGCAATGTTGATTCAGACATTTCAAGTCTAGATCATGCTTACACTTTCCCAAAGTATCTAAGTATCTTAAGATGTTGTTTTTTTCCCCCCAGATTATCAAACTAAACACAAGCACAACTTCTTTGAAAGGCAAAGCTTGCCAGCAGGTTACCCTGACAGTGAAAACAGGCTGGAAAACATTCAGTGACCTAATAATTCAGGTCCAGAAAATCACCCGTGGCTGCAAGTCGTCCTAATGAAATTCTCCATTGGGTGGGGTGAAAAAAAGAAACTACGGGCACTGCCATTTACTTTTCACTTCAGGTTTTGACATATGAGCAGCCTTTTCTATTACAGGTTCCAATTTGGGTTTCGTTATCCTTGAACTCAGCTCAAACGTGCTTTCCTATCCACTTCGGCGTTTCCGGGAGAAGAGCAGAACGCCTGGCGGCTTCGTCCCTGCGGAAGGAGCGAGAGCAAGAGAAAAGGCGAGGAAGGAGTCACCGAGCCTCCCCCGCCCCGCAAAAATTCTGCTCGGCTTTCACCGCCCTCGGTCTTTTACCCCGACTCCGAGCGACCAGGAGCCAAAGGCAGCCCCCTCCGACAGACTCAGAAGACGCAGGCACGCCCACACCGAGGAACGCCGCCGCCGCCGCCGGCGAGGCTCGCAGCCGTTCTTTCTTTCTCATTCACGGGAGCGCGCCGGCGCGCACGCACAGAGAGGCGTACATAGAGCCAGGCAGCCGCCGAGCCTTCTCCCTCACCCTCCCGCCCCACCACCCGGAGAGAGAGGAGCGTTTCCGTGTCGGCTCCGGCACGTATACCCGCCACTCGCGAGGAAGCTTTTGCCCTAAACCCGCCGGCCGCAGGCAGCGGCTGTGCTGGCGTCGCCGGCATCCTGCATGCCAAGCCTTTGAGGTCACCCTCGTAAGCGGGGAAGCCTGTTGCCGCAGAGGCAGCTACAGCTGGAGAGCCTCCGGGAAAAGGGACCTGAGGGGGTCCCGCGGTGCCTCTTCCTCTCGGGAGTTCGTCTGGGCACCCAATGCTGCTGCTGCTGCTGGTCCTGCCCTTCGTTTGGGCCCCCGCACTGGCCCACGTTTGGGAGGTAAGCACATCCCTCACCGGAGGCTTTCCTCGCGGGAAGCGGGTGGGCTTCTCCGCGTGGGGCGGGGCGGGGCGGGGTGGGGTGGAGTGAATAGCGGCAAGGAATTAATTTGTGACAAAACAAACGAGACCAACGGATGCGTGCAAGCCCTAAGACGGTATTGACCTGGTTAAATGCGTGTGCAAATATGCACCCAATTCGGTGTTAACGCAAGGCTGCAAAAAGAGACGGGGAGAAAGGCTGAAGTCAAGTTCCTGAGCAAACCTTCCCCAACGCGGTGCCCTCCAAAGGACTGGAGGGTGGTATTAATCCAGCTGGTCCAGTTTCTGGGCATTCTACTTGGGGGCACTGAGAACTGCAAACTGCAACCCACCATCCTCTGGAAAGCTCTTAAGTTGTTGAAGGGAGCTGGTATAAAGTTCTGCATTACCCTTGCTCACAGATTTTCCTCAGAAAACATGCTTTCCTTATTCAAAGATTCACATGGCTGCTTTGGTATGGTTTGAATTGAAAACTATGGTTTTTCATTTAGCACACTGCAGCGAGTGAGCTCAGATATTTTGGTCAAAACTGGTGAGCTGCCTGCTGAATTTTAGGAAGATAACTACCATGAGTAATATTATTACACTTCACAATTTCTCGCTCTTACTTTATCTGAGAATTGTCTTGCCACCTTATGTGGATTCCTTAATGTTTCTATCTAAAGTTGATAAACTGTAAACCAATAGAGGCACAACTCTGGCTTTGTTACAGAGAGGACTTCTCGTGCTGTTTTCTTTTGGGGTAACACCTTATGCAGAGTCCAAGAAAAGAGTAAAACAAAACAATGTACTAATGAGATTAGAAAATAAAAGCAAGCATAAAAAAAATTACACCACACTATTTTCTTCCTGTTTTTAGAAATTATCCTTGTTTCAACCACATCATTTTAGACAATGCTGTTTTTCTTTAAGCTTCTCTTCTTTCTGTTTTTGAAAATCTCAGTATTTTATCCTAGTGTGGCTTTCTTCATTTTCTTCTTTCTCTCAACTGACCTATTTTATCTTCATATGTTTGTTTGTTCTGCTATTCAGTCATAATTCCCATTTTATGTGACCAAACCACTTCAATACTTTGTATTCAATCCATATTTATTTAGCATTCATTCTTGGTTCTATGTCTTCTAGTTTTACCACTGACACTAATCTCTCATTCCTGCTCTATTTAATTATGTAGCTTTTAACACACCCCATTCTCACTTCGTGTATCAAAATAGGCACAAACACATTTTTAAACACAATTTCACTTCTTTCAATGGATACCTCTTAACAGACCACTACTGCCTTTCTACCATTATTTGGACATATTAAAATGTCTGCATCCATGTTCCTATGTTAAAGATACATAAATTTGTCTGCTTGCTCTAGTTTATACAATTAATGTCTGACTTGCAATCATTTGCTCCATTTTCCTTGCCAAAGTATGACCACTGTAAGTCTTTGATGCATTAATTTTCAGACCCATAATCCCTGGTGCATCATTCAATTTATCTAAACATTCTGTGCAAATTATTTAGATTCTCAGTCAACAACATGGCATTATCTGTACAGATATGCAATGCAAATTTTTATGCATTTACATCCTTAGCCAAAGTATTTCTATAGGCAATCTATGGATTTCTATTTTCTTATGCAGTCACATGAGAATGTCATTCTTTCTGACATACATTTTATCATTTTCATTCATAAATGCTTTTATTTCCCTGCATGTATTTGTCATATCTAGTTCATACAATCGGGCCATCTTTATTAGGCTCCATGATATCCATCCCTTTCTCTTACTTTCAAAAACATACAATTTTCCTTTCCTTTCCCATACTTTTTATCATATATCTCTCTTACATTCTAAGCAGCAATTTCCTATGTGCAGTGGTCCTAACAGTATGGCCCATAAATACTGACTTCTGTCCCAATCATGTTTTGGTCCATTAAAGTTTACCATAATAATTTTTAGTAAGATAGCATAAACTAGATAACCCATTTTAGTCTGCCTGTGCATCATGCAGTATTCCTTGTTGATAATGGTTAGGGCATAGTTGCCACAATTTGGCCAGTAGGATATTATTGGAGCCAACAACTAAATATATGTCATACATATATACATCCAGATCATGATTGTTCCAAAGATGCTTTTCAAGAGGCAACTGGACTTTCTTGGGTTTTTTTCCTAGAAGGCTTCTTGGATGAGAAGTGAAATGTTTTCAAGGGAAAAACCAAGAAAGTCCAGTTGCCTTTTGAAAAGTACCAGTGGAATGACTAAATATAGAAATCAGTTATACATATGTATCTGGGTTTCCTTTTCATAGTTTAAAAGTAAAAGCAAATTCAGAAAGTTACAGATATTACTTGAAAAATGGCAAATGGGATGAGGGGTTGATTCTTTCTTTGCTATCCATTTTTTATTTAGAATTATGGTCTTTTCTCTTTTCCTTCCACTGGTAGCTTTCCCCCAGATGATAGAAACAGTCAATAAAGAACAAGTGTAACAAGCCCTTCTACCACTATTTTGATACTTAAATTTCCATGTTGTACATCAACCACAAAAGCTTAAAGGGGATTGCATTTTAATATCTGGCTTGACCCTATGTTCTCCTTCCCTCAGACATATCCCTTTCCTGGGCACCAAACAAATTTTATGTAAGGGGATCCCTACAGCTGTAGTGTAATAACTTGACCTTTGAACCAAAGGAGTTCAAGTGAACAAACCTGCAGCACACTACAGAATAAAGCCAATTCAGTTCCTTTAAACAAGGAACAGTATCTACTGATGAGTTTGGTTTCCAGAAAGCACAGCTTGGATTCAGGTGATGAGACCTTGGCATTGTGTGATCAGCTTACGTAGAATCAAAACAATGATAGTGGCTTTCTACTAAGAAGAAAGCAGTATCTGTCCTTTAAATAGTTCTGTGATTCTGAAGATGTTCAGCAGAATTCTTTCTGATCAGCAAAGGGTAATACTAGGCTGTGAGAAGTTTCTATTCAACCCCGAAATATGAGGCAGGCATAATTCCGATAAGTGCAAGCTGCACTGTAGTAATCTATGTGGTTTGAAACACCAAACCAGAGTTTCACAGGCAAGTACAGACAAAAAAAGAAAAAATGAGTAGCTCTCTTGTATAAATCTTGTGCAGTTTGGTATCATGCATTTTTCCTCTTTGTTACATTTGTATTTATTTATGGTATTGTTTAGTCACTAAGTTGCATCTAAGTCTATGTAAGCCCATGGGCCATAGCACGCCAGGGCTTCCATCCTCCATTGTCTCCTGGAGTTTGCCCAAATTCATGTTCATAGCCTTGATGACACCATTTAATCATCTCATCCTCTGCTGAGCCCCTTCTCCTTTTACCTTCAATCTTTCCCAACATCAGGGACTTTTCCAAGGAGTCCCCTCTTCTGATTTGGTGGCCAAAGTATTTGAGCTTCAGCTTCAGTGTCTGTCCTCCTAAAGAATAGTAAGAGTTTATTTCCTTTAGGATTGACTGATTTGATCTCTTTGTAGTCCAAGAGACTCTCAAGTGTCTTTTCCAACACCACAATTTGAAAGAATTATTTATATTTAGCCTTTATTATTTTTAGGCAGCAAACATATCCAGCACACCTTCCTCCTCCTATTTTCTGCAATGTCAGTGAGATTTCAGAGTGCCATGGAGTTCTGCATAAGATGTCCAGCCAGGAGTTGTCAACATCTTACATTACATACAGAAAAAAAAGAATGATGGGGAAAAGATCTCATTACGTTGGAAATTTCACTCTGCAATACAGATGCAATTTTGATAGTGTGGGGTTTCTTTCATCAAGAAGTCTTTAAGAATTTCTCATCAGTTGTACTTTATTCACTTTTGCCTCTCTGAATCATGAAATTAAGTAAAAAATAGTGAGGAAATAATTGTATGTGTTTTAATCATACAGGATGACAGATGCAATCAAACAGAATGGCAAAAACCTTTAGGTGGAGGAGATGAGAAAGGTAAGGCCTTTTTACCCATTTCCCTGTCAAGTGACTCTGGGCATATTTTTACCCATTGTCACTGGGGATTGCCGGATAGAACAATTCAGGAATAATCACTTTGTACCCTGGGCCATCAAAATGATAATGTGTCCACATGTTTTTAAAGCCACAGTAATTTCCCTGGAGACAACTCCAAGGAAGAATGGGATAGAAATTGAAGGGAGTCAGTAAGGTTTTTCTTGTCTTTCTTGCCTTAATTTCCCAGAGAGGTGCAGAAAAGGGGCTTGACTTGGGGAATGTAAGATTTCCTCTCCTTCCACTCAGTTTAGCATCTGTAGAAACCTAAATCTGAAAAAAAAAACCCTCTTTAAGTCAAAGATTCACAAATATTGTTGTTGCAAAATGCACTAGACTATGGTTAACTGAACTATGGTTTACTGAATCCAGTTGCCTGGATTTACACTGAAGCCTAGAGGCTGGATTCATACAACATACCAAGATAAGCTATAGCTGTCGGATTTGAAATATACTGTGTCATTCAGTTATAGTTAAAATGATCCTGGCATTAGATTACATCAAATTGCAAGTTTGTGCTTGTGGAATATATTTATGCCTGTTGGCCTAAAGCAAATCATGGAACTTCCTCTATTTCTTCATGTCAAAAATAATTTTCTGTTTTGTTTTGATTCATATAAAGTATTATGTCAACCTTTTTAATGGATTCTTCAGAATTTGAGAGCATGTTATTAGTAATCTCAGTAAATGGTTTCCACTATGGGTATGTCCAGTCAAAAAACTACAGTTGAGAACTCTAGTCCCTTAATCTTTGGGGTGTTCTCTATTATTTTAGATTATTTTCATTTTTTTTCTGAGCAGGCTTCAAAATAAAGCACTGGGCCTCAGAAATTCACAATTATGTTCTAGAAATGCCTCTGGGATGGGGGTGGGGGGCAAAGGTTTTGTTGGAAATACAGGTTATGCTTAGGAGTTTGTGCTTTCCTTTGTAGTACTTTGTACTAATTAAGTTGTTTTAAAAAATATTAGGTGAGGCACAAAAGAAGGTGTCCATGGGCTGTGCATATTAACATCATGTTGCACACACATTGAGTCATTAAGTACAGGCTACAGATCTCAATGTCTGTTTTTTCAATGATGTATATCGTAATAGGATTTAAGGCAATCAATGGCTGTAACCAGTTTTCAAAGAATCTTCCAATCCTCAGGTTCAGCTCTGCTGCAGTGGATACTGCACTCACCAAACCCTGGGTGCCCTTTTCTGAACAAGCAAAAAATGTATTTTGCTAGCACTAAGATGCCATGTGGCATATGTGCTTGAGAGGGGCAATAGCAGGCGACTAGTTTTTAAACTTGAGTTCATTCTTTCTTTTCCAATAGCAATGAAATCAAATACAGACTGTAGAGAGCTGACATTTTCTTGAGTTTTTTTGTCAGTGTTAATTAAATCAGGCCACATGCTTGCTCAACCATTAATTGTAGCATGCAGGAATCTCAAATAGGTCAATTCAGCACATGCCACATACATAGCAATTACCAGAGAGAATTGTGAAGGATAAGACTAGCATAGACTGCAAAACAGGTTTTGCAAGCAAATAGATTTGTACTTTTCTTTTTTGGGGAATGTTAGGAACCAAATACAGTATTTCTACTATAAAATAAACACAAATCTTTCTAATTATAAACTCTCAAGAGTATTTCTTACCATGGATTAGTAACAAAGTTCTTCCTTGAACTGTTAATAAAACCACTCCATAAACTGGGTTTTAAGCACCCAAGATGCCTCCATTACTTTCTTTCTGCAGATTTAGTATAGCATAAACTGTCATTGATTAGAACTCACTTATTCAGAAGCATGAAATATTAATTTCAGTTAGGAGCTATATGTAGATATAAAAGTAGAAATGGTGAACAATAATAATATGAATGATGTTATAAGGTCTAATATATTACAGCAATGAGCTGATATGAGGATAAAACAGGCATTCAGATTTGTTGAACATTTTAATTTTTATGATTCTGTCTATAAATGCACAACCTGTAGGTGGCCACATCTGGAAATGTGGAAACCTGTTTTACATTTCCTAATTTAAGAATGTGAATGTATGTTTAGCATGAAGAGCCGGAATAAATGTGATATTCATCTTTAGTCTCTTAATTATAGGCTGAGCTTTGCATCTAGATTCAGACAGATACAGTGATCAGTCAATTTCTTGTATAAGATGTTGTCTGTCAATTACATGACCCAGGTATATGAGTTAGAGTTCAGACATTGAACGGTAGGTAGCACATCGTAATTGAGTCAGAAATTACTGTTGTAAATCATGATGGTTGTTAAGTAGGTCAACGTATGACTGGACGTATTTTTACAATCTTTTTTGTACTGGTTGTTAGGTGATTGTGGCAATCATAAAGAGATTAGGATGGTTATTAAGTTAATATGGTGATCATTTAGCAAATCCAGGGGGAAATTGGAAGTAAATATCAGTTTCCAGCAAAAATGTGAAATGCTGCAAACAGCCATCAATATGAACTGGTTACCAAGCACTCAAAATGTGATCAGGGATGGCTTCAAAACTTTGAGTCTAGGTTCTAAGTAGCTCTGAGAATCCATCATAACTTCAAATTATATGTGCTGTAAGTCAGGTTCATGTTGATACTGAAGTACATATTGATGATATCTTGGTGAAATTTCTCAAATTCCTCAGTTCAACATATTGAATATCAGGTATATGTCAGGTAGACAAAAAATATTGAGAATAAAATTAAAAGCACCAAATGCTAGAAAGCAATACATTTGCTAAGCATGATATGTTCTGTCTTATGCAGGATACCCATTGAATGTGACTATAAACAATTGGGGTTATTCAAATGCTCTCTTTCTAACCTGGGAATATCTCTTGGGAGGTGCCCAGAGCTTCTCATTAGCTCTTTATGACCTGGACACAAATACTTTACTAAAGAATGGATCAGCTGCACTCAATACCACCAGCTTCAGCTTCCATGGTTTGCTTCCTGGGACACAATATATGATTGAAATCACTGCATTGCTTGCATGTGCACAGAATTCCAGTAGAAGAATCACTGGGCAGACAGGTAAGAGTAAGTTCATATCTTGGAATCATTTTCAGCAAATTTGTATTTTGATATATAGTGATTGTCTTCTTGCACGTTGATTCATACATTCAATGTTTTGTCATGTCTTTAAGACACAGTGCCCAAAACTAATCTCACAAAATAAAACCATACAAGTTCTGGGCACATCCTTGCAACTAAGTCAAAATTCATTACAGCTACTTAAACGGTAGTTCAAAACTTCAAGATATATAGTATGTGTACAGGAAAGGTCATTATTCCATACTCCATTCTCAACTGTTAGATTTCATTTTAAAAAATCTGAATTTGGAAGACAAAAACAATAGGTTGTTTTTGTGTTATAACACTGTGTTCATTAAGACCTCATTCTTTTTAAAAAATACTGTACTTCAAAATAGTTAAATACATTGGAATAAATGTCACATACAAGTTTGTTTCTTTTTACTGCCTGTTACATTATTTTTCATGTAGGTAATAATGAATGCATTCCTCCAAATCTGAATAGACTGACATCTTACACAACAAAATGCTAGTTGTTTTTTCTTTATAGCCTGTAATTTGTATTTTCAAGTGCATATGAAAATAAACAAAGGCACTCTGATATGTAGTCTATCCATGTGACTTGCACAGAAGAGAGATGTAATTGTGTGACAATAATGCCAGAATCTGCAGTATGTTGGCAGCAATGTCAACTCAGCGTTATTTTGCAACAGGCTGTTCTTGCTATGGCAGTGCCATAAGCACTGCAACATTCTGACATTGTCTTTGTGGACATAGGAACCTCAGAAGCCACTTATTGCAGAGGTAGTTTATAATTTGCTGTTGGCCCATCTGATGTGAGTGATTATGTTCAACTATATACAACAATGTTTTGCATAGAAAAAGTTTTCCAGGCTTATAATAGTTTTAGAAAGGTGCATGTGCTCATCAGCAGAAACCTGCTCAGTGGGTTTTTTTTGGGGGGGGAATTTTAGTGCAATTCAGAACTTTCATTGTCAAGTTGCAGATAGTTTCAAGAAAATGGCAACAAATGAAAAATAAGCTGCCTATTTGCATATAGATTCCTTGCATGTGGCTATTTGCACAAACAGTAGGTTGAGAATTTCCATATCCAATCCCAAATGTACCAAAAGAATCACATTTCTCAATAATTATTCTTAAACTTCCATTGTCCACCTTTTTATTTATTGCCAAACTGCAAAGTCAACACTGTGGTAACTTTTGGGAGTATGTTAATAGGAGGGCTTCAGGTATGGTCAGTGAAAGTGTAGCCTCTTGGTATGGATGCTTCTCTCATTGACAACTATTTTTTTTGGACTTATGTTTTATTTAAGACCCATTACCTGTGCGGGATGTTATCTTGAGTCATGAAGGTCCCTCAGTATTATTGGCCTCCTGGAGTGAACCCCCAGGCAGGAAAGATGTCTACCAGCTGGTTCTCTACCACATAGATTCACAGGCTCTTGTCAAGAATGCAACCATTGCTAGAGGAATCACCACTTTCCGCTTTGAGAAGCTTTTGCCAGGCAGTGAATATGCCCTCCGTATCACCACATGTGCTGGATATTACAAAGCAAGCACCAATGCACGAGGATGGACAGGTATTGGGAAATGAATAGATTAACCAGCAGGCTAGAGAATAAAATCAATTGTGCAAGTGAAAGTATTAGCAGAATCCACCCAGCTGTACCAATAGGCTCCTGTCACCTGATTGTTCATGTATGTTTCATCAATAGTTTGTAGGGTAGGGCTATATAAATTAAGTCAGCATTATTGAGACAGACTTGATAAACCCATAAGAAGCTCATGCAAGAGACAAGTATCTGTATCATCTTCAGGCAAAAATCAAGATAGGATTTCTTTTCTTTTGAAGCAAAGCAGCACAGTTTGAAATATATCTGAAAGACTTGGGTGCAAAACCCCTCCAAAAGTTATTTCAAATCGTAGTATTAAATGGTACAAGAAATAAACAATTCCCTCTAATGAAATATAAGTGAAATATATTTCATTTCATTAATTTTACAGTTTAGTTTAGATGTCAACATAATTAAGCCAACTTTCATATTTGTTCAAGTCAAACAAACCACTCAAAGGCCATTTTGGTCTAGAAAAAGTATATGTCAGTAGATTGAATTAAAAAAAAACCACTTTCAGATTCAGGTGGCTTTTGAACGTATTTGTAAGGTCTTGCAGTTCCCTGTCCCTAAGACAATCATTGCAGGTCAGTTGTTTCCATAGATTTGTGAGAAAGATGGATTCCTCCTTAGAGTGATGACTTTCTCCAGCTATCTTTTATCCCAACAGCTCCCAGTCTTCCCAAGGCCCTGACATTCCAGAACAACAATTCCAGCTCCAGTTTGACTGCCTCATGGACTAACTCAGAGGGAGCAGAATGGCTGTATCTCACTCTGCAGAACCTGCACACCCCTGCTGACAGTAGGACTGTGTCACTTAAGAGAGGCCTAACTAGCTACACCTTCCAGTATTTGGAGCCTGGAACATCCTATCACCTGGAGGTTAAAGCTTTGTCTGGGCCTTATCTAGTTAAAGGTCCCAATATCACTGTTTATACATGTAAGTATGCAGCAATCTATTTGCTTACAATACTTGGAAGTGGGCAGACCCTATGAATCAGATGAATTTCAGAAGAGGTTTACCTATGTGAGAACAGAGAGTTTCTGTTCTAAGAAGCCAAAAGCGTTATCTATTATTGCTTTATAAGGATACTCTGTATGAATAGATGGAATTTTTAAGGCTGGTTATCAAGACAGACTTAAGGTTTTATTTCTCTACTTATGTTTCTCTAGTATAGGAGTTTCTTCAGAATTGTCCTTTTGAATAGGTAAACTGTATGTATGTATGTATGTATGTACGTACGTACGAATGAATGTATGTATATGTATGTACCGTGTTTCTCATATAATAAGGCCGGGTCTTTTTTTTTTTTTTGAGCCCCGAAAAAATGGCTAGGCCGTCTTTTCGGGGGTAACTTATTTCCCCCCCTTGCATCTTCGGGCAGGCTGGCAGCGATGGCTTGGATGTTGACCTCGGCGTTGGTGGGGCACTTCATATTGGGGTCAACGCGGGCAGCACCATATCCAGGTATACAACAAAAGTACTTCCTAATGGCAAGCCCCCCACCATTCCCCCCCATTTCGCATGTTTTAATATAGGCCTTAATTTGGGGGGAGGGGCTTAATTTCATTTCATGCCTATAAAACATGCTGGGACTTCCTATTGGGGGAGGCCATATTGTTGGAGAAACAGGGTATATGTATCTATGTATATGTATCTATGTATATGTGTGTGTGTGTGTGTGTGTGTATGCGTGTGTGATATATATATATTCAGCTTTGTTCAGGTATTTTCCCACCTCATTGTAGTTGTGCTTTTAAAGTTGTAGCAACGTTTCGGCAGATATATATTTGTTTTTGTAGATTTTCACGGGTACAGATATGTAGGTCTAGGTGTGTTCGGGTCTTTTCTCTAGAGACGGCAGCTCCGATCACACACTGCTTGCACTGGCACAAAGCCGAAAGCACCAGCCTGAGGATGGCGAGTGGGACCTCACCGAAACGTCGCCAAGATACTCTTAATCTTGCATGGGAAAAGACCCGAACACACCTAGACCTACCTGTACCCATGACAATCTACAAAAACATACATACATACATACATACATACATACATACATATTTGTTTTCTTAAGTTTTCGCGGGTACTTACATGTATGGTATTCAGCTTTGCTCGGGTATTTTCCCACGTCATTGTAGTTGGGCTTTTAAAGTTGTAGCAACGTTTCGGCAGAATCTTATCTGCCATCATCAGGCTTCTGTATTGTGTTCGTCGAACCCTGATATTTTGTTACTTTTTCTATTCATTTTTTGTCTCCTGGTATTGCTACATCTATGAAACACACTTCCCCCCACTTTTCAATAATTATTGTCTGGTATGTTGTGTTTCAGGTACTGTATCTGTATTTTTTCAGTTAGTCTGTACTTTTTCACTTTACTGAAATTATTTGTGATTTTTTTCATAATTGTTTGTTTGCATTACTATTAATGGACACTGGAGATGTCTGCCTTCTCAGCTGACATCTGGCAGTTTGTTAGAAGCTTCTGATAGCAAGCCAATTGCCCTTATAGCTCTCAGCCTCACTGAAGAGAGAGAATGTGTTCCAAGGGGAAATTATTATTGTCATTGTTGTGAAAGTTTTTATTATTGTTTTACTTTCTGAAACTCAGTTCTTTCTGAAAATCAACATGATGCAAATTGAGTCTTTTATTCCCCTTTCACTGTTTATGTTCGAAAGGATTGTGTTCTGTTCCTTCTTTGCAGTCTTTGTTTCCCCTATAGCCATTATATTTTTAATTAAAACTATTTCACATTTTCCTGCATATTGGATTCATGTTATAATTATATCCTTTTCTATTTGAGCAATCCAGAGCAGTAAAGATCCATTCTGATTGAGTATTCAGTTGGATGTGGTCTGGAAAAATATTCCTGTTTTGATACTTCTATATCCCATTACAGAGTCTATTGTGCTAAGTAGATTTTAGTATATTTTCAAGGATGAAATATAGAATCAGAATGTATGTGAGCAGTTGAGAATTTGAAGGGCTATGATTGATTGATAGATCTTTAGAATGTTTATTTAAAAGTAGTTTCTTCTTTGTTTGAAATTAGGGAGATGAATTGTGTGAAATAAAGGAAATGCATTCTACTCAAAATTGCCCTATTTAACGGTCTCCACATCTGTTGAATTGAATATGTTATCTAACCAAGGATGATTATACACAGGAGGAAATTGTCTCTGGTGTAGAAGCTCTGTGTACATGCATAGCAACAGAATAATAATCATAATAATACTAATAATGGGGAGTAAGAAAAATAACAATACTTCCTATCTGTCATAAAACCGATTAATCATCTACCAGTATGAGTAGCTACAGTGAGCTGAATCAATTTAAAGTAGAGAATTTCTGGAATGATGGTATTGAACACTGAGTTGAAACCCACGAAAGGGACCAGTGAATAAATTCAAGTTGTTGCCGAATGTGATGTAATGACATATTGACAGCATCATCTGCCGATCTATTGGCTCAGTAGGCAAACTACAAGGGGTTTAACACATGGCTTGTGTTAAAGTACAGCCTATCTTTTATTAGTACCAACCATTGATTGTTTGATGGGTTTATGTAAGTTATAACCCAACACGTCTTGAGGGTATCTTGACTATTCAGAATGTTGGTTCTTCCTTTCATCTTTTTATAGACCCTCTGAAACCAGACAATGTAAATTTGAGCAACGATGGCAGTGATAGCACTTTGAAAGTTTCATGGAACTCAGCAGCTGGTGAAAGAGAATCCTATTTGGTGATTCTGCAGAAAGGAGACAGTAGCATTACGGTCAGAAATGTGTCCATGGGAAGGAACAGCACACACGTCATCTTTAATGACCTGGCCCCTGGAAGCCACTATACTGCTTGGGTTACAGCTATTGCTGGGCCCCATAAAGCAACAGCAAAAAGCATATCTGCCTGGACTTGTAAGTAAGAGCTGAATTTCAGATTTATTTATTTATTTTTATTTTATTTATTTGTCAAACATGTATTAGATAACAGATATAATTAGAACATGATTATGATTACACGAAATGGGTACAAATAAAAGGGGACTTTAGCCAGGGATGGTAGGCGTGTTGGTGCGCTTATGCATGCCCCTTACAGACCTCTTAGGAATGGGGTGAGGTCAACAGTAAACAGTCTAAGGTTACAGAGGAAAAATGGAGGGGGGGTGTTGCAAAGTAACCTCTAAAATACCTGCCTGCAAATGGTTTGATTTGAGGGGGACACTAACTGAGAGAAGTAAAGATAGATTATCCTCCACACAGAGATTGTCCTCCGGGAATGTGGGGGTGCATTTGTGTATATTTGCATTTGGTTCCTGGGGGCAGCACTTAGGACATTGTGGAATGGGAGGCAAGAGCCAGCAAAAGGAGTGACATAAAATGGGTTTGCCCAAAATACATACATACATGCATGCATGCATACATAGATATTCTTGAATTTTAAAAAATGGTCTTTGTCTATTTTAGAAAATATTCTACAGTTTTGTAGTGTTTTCAAAATCAAAATGGAAAAAAAGTGGTCTTGATTTTGGGCAGTTAAAGGAGGAGAAGATGCAAGAGATTGCAACCAAAGGTGACCCACCTAGATTAGATTCCAATCACTTGCTATGGTGATGGTGAACACAATGTGCCTGATAACCTCTGTCTAATTTGAAATTACAATTTGGTATGGGACCAAATAATCTCCCCGGGATTCTAGTAAGGAGAAAGAGAATGAACATGTGATTTGAATAGCAGGATGCCAGAACAGACAACCATTATAGGCTTTGTCAGGAGGCCTTTTTTTGTTGTACTCTGCCATTCCTCAGATCATAGTTTCCCATCTTGGATTGTTCCAGGTCTTTTATAAGGAAACCTGCATGCAACATTCTGATTCTTTTTTTTGTTTTCCCCTCCCTTTCAGATCCCATGACTCCATCTAGTGGGAATTTATTGAATCAAGGCAGTGCTTACATGCTTCGGGCTCAATGGCAAGAGGCAGCTGGGACTGGTTATGTGACAACGTTATATACCATGAAGCCCCTCGTAATGTTGCAAAACAGTTCATTGCCTAAGCAGTCCTCCAGCCAACTTTATGAAGGGTTAAGACCAGGCACTCAATATGCCTTGGAGATCTGCACCGTTGCAGGCCCCCACATTTCTCTACCCCTCCATCTCAGCAACTGGACATGTGAGTGTCAGGAGAGCAACATTGTTCTGTTATGCAGAGAGTTTCCAAGAAGGGGCATAGAAAGTGCAAACATGGGGGTGGGGGGAAGGAGAATACATCAGAGATGCAAAAATGCAGTTATCCCGTATCCTTTTTTATTGCAAAGTTTTGTGCATTCTCAACTTGGTTGTTTACTTGCAGACATTACTTTATCCAAACTAAGTACCAACACTGAGGTTACCTAGCTAGATAATGAAATGAATATAGTATTGGTAGTTTAGCTTAATAGTCTTTCTTCCAAATAACATCAGAAAAATAAGTATAGACATTGTATCTGTGTATATGTATGAACACAATAAAACTAACCTATCCTCTTGGCTTGAATAGGAAAGTTAAAATCAGCACAACTTCTCAACCTTAATCCTTATGCAAGAGCTTGCAACTATGACAGCCTTAATGCAAAAGGGTGGAAATTCTAAAAGAGCAATAGGACCCACCAAAGGTACTTGGCAAAGCTCATGCACAACTGTCCTGCTGATTAAGAGAAGCTTCTCCTATGCCTTTGCCTTTGAGAATGGAGCCTCTCTATTTAAGAGCAAGCTATCATTTTACAAAACATGAGGGAGCTTCCTTCCCACCCCAAGTGGGAGAGGCCAAAATATTCAGTGTTTCATTTTTTAAAGTAAGGATTTTGGGTGAGGCAAAAAGAATGTCTCAACTCTTGCAGAAAGTTCTCCTTCATCCCTTTAAATGGTCCAGAGTAAAATGTGCCCCTTGATTTCACTTTTGCTGAAAGAATTGTGCATTTTTGTTCTAGCAATAATGATATTGCTAATATTGCAGCACACACACAAAAAGCTTCTATCCCAGGGGAATAGCTCTGTTGAAGTCTACTATATAGTGCAGTGTTGGTGCGGTGTCGGGGGGTTTCGGTTCAATGTGTGGAGTGTGAAGGATGTGTGTTTGTGTTTATTTTCATGATCATGATGTGCACTATGTTTGATTTCGTTGTATGAGGTGCAATGACAAGTAAAGTAAACTAAACTAAAAGCTGATTTGATTTTTTTAAAATTCTAATGAGCACAGGAGCCCACATAGGATCTGGCTTTAGCATTCCTTGCTGTACACGATTTCATATTATACCGTAGAGCAGGGATGTCAAACTGGCGGCCCGTGGGCCAGATGTGTCACATGCAGGCCACACCCACCCCAGCTCTATGAAGGGAAAAATGTGAAACATCACATGATGGCAACGTGACGCTTCGACCCATGCTGTAGAGGATGAAGAAAATTGCATATAATTCCATAATTATTATGCCTACTTTAGGCATGGATTACTTCAGAAGTTGTGGGTACTCCATCTTTGGAGGCTTTTAAGAAGAGACTGGATAGCCATCTGGAAAGCCATAAGGTTTCCTGCTTGGACTAGAAAACCACCAAGGTTTTATTCTGTTAATTTTAGGTTAGATAGATAACGCAGCTATAGGGAGAACATGCAACCATTAGCAGGTTGTTTTCATGTGCAATCTGCTCCAGTGACAAGTAAGATCCAGTTGTTCAGAGCTTTGTGATCAAGACTTGCCTGAGAATCATCCAGTCTTGATTTAGGATTCCATGTTTCCTTTAGGACAGATGTTATTAGGCAACTGGCTAGGAAATTTCTAGACAACTGTCCAAGAAATAACTTTGGTCAATTGTAAGTATTTGCTTATAGTATATAATATGTCTGTTATTGGTTCCTTTCTCCTACCTTCAGATCCTTTATCTCCAGAGCACCTGAAACTCAGCAATGATGGTCATAGAATGAAGTCACTCACTGCTTCTTGGCAGAATCCCTTCAAAAGCGGAGGCTCCTATGTAGGAGCTCTTCTGGAAACCAAATCCCAATTAGTGATAAAAAATTTGACCCTGGCAGAGCCTAATATCACCTTTGAAATGCTAGTCCCAGGACGTCAGTACACTCTGAAGCTGGCAAGAGTGGCTGGACCATTTCAGTCTCATGTTCAAATAGTTAGTGACTGGACATGTGAGTATGCCATCATTCTCAGTAGTATGTAAAACAAGCATCCTTCTCCAATGTGACCCTTTTCAGTGTGCTCAACTACAATCCCATCACCCCAACCAGTGGTGGGATTCAAAGATTTTTACCGGTTCGGTGGGCGTGGCTTGGTGGGTGCACTTTGCACACGTGCATACACTTTGCATGAATGCGTGCAGCAAATGTGCACTTTGCGCAGGCACAGAGGCATTCCAACTCACCTCCTGCAAGCCTGCACTCTCCCGGTCATTTCAGCAGCTGCCACACAGCACTGTGCCGTGCCGCAGAAAGCAGCTGCGCTTCAAAAGCAGGGAATAAAGGTGAGCATGGAAGCCTGGGCAGGTGGCCAGGCCCAACAGGAGAGTGGCGGAGAGAACCGGTTTGAACTCCACTGCTCATCAGTGCTACCCGCTTGTCAGAACCGGGCCAAATCAGTAGAATACCACCACTGATCCCAATCCCCCCATTTACCATTCTGGGAGGTTGCAGTGCCACACATCAAATTATTGCACTGATGAAAAGTTGCAGCAGAGGATTTCTCCTTGTTTGACTTTCAGTGAGTTATATACCCACAAGTAGAAAAGGTATTAGCAAACATAAATATCTCATTGCAAATAAAGACAGGAAGAGGAAAAGCAGAGGTAGAAATGAGAGAATATTTGTGAGTTTGAATTTTGTAAGGACCCAGCCTGGTAAGGGCTTGATGTGATTTAGAAAGGTAACAGTATTTTATCCAAATTCAACAGATTGCCCAAGATTTCAGATATTACCTTTGAGTTTTGTTTTTGCAATTTGTTCAAAAAGTAATTGTATCACCATAATTCATATTAATAGGTTAATTGTATTCTAATTCACATCAGTAGTTTACAATTAATAGTTTACCAGGCAAGTCCCAAAGATGTTTTTTCAAGAGGCAACTGACTTTCTGGATGGTGGGAAATGGAAGGGTTTATACCATCCAGTCAGAGCTGAAGATGCTTATTGAATGAAAAGTGAAGTGTCTTCAAAGAAAACCTGAAAGTCCAGTTGCCTCTTGAAAAAAGCACCTTTGGGACAACCATGACTTGGATGATTGAGAATCTTTGTAGACATTTACAAGGCAAGAATAAATCTAAGGTTCCTGTATCTGGATGAGTTTTTGTATCTCTTTGCTGTTATCTAGTGGTATCTGGATGTTTATAGCCCAGAAACAATATATTGATTAAATGACTTTTGTAGATGGGACCTTTACTACTTCTATTGAGTGTTACAAGATAAGTCATTTTTTTTTACTTAGAAATCTTTCCTTCCAAATAAACATCTGTTCATTGCCTGAATTCTTCATCCTGAAATGGCACAGCTTGGTAATAGATAAACCTTTTTGTTTCATTCAGATCCTTTGGCACCATCAGGAGTGATGCTGGCCAGTAGCAGTTGGGCCAGCAGCCTTTTTGCCTCTTGGGACCAGCCTCTAGGTGACAGAGATCAGTTCTTCCTGCAGTTCTACAGTCTGGAACATCCTTTGCATAGGAACATCACAATTGGGCCAAGCATGCTAAATTTTACATTTGAAGGTCTTCAACCTGGCAGTCAGTACTTACTGGAGGTTACAGCAATGGCAGGACCTTACCGAGCTTCATCTCAGGTGGTTTCTGCATGGACATGTGAGTATTCAATGTGTATAATGAGACCCTGTGGCTGAGGCTTTCCTGAACACACAGTTTTTATTGCAGATTAACATCTCAGTAAGGTTAAGAATGTATAGTGCCATGACGGCGAACCTATGGCACACGTGCCACAGGTGGCACGCAGAGCCATTTGCGCGGGCACGTGAACCCCAGCCCGATTTACCTGCACTACGCATGCGCGTGCCTCCCAGCTAATTTTCAGCCCATTTGAGGCCTTTTTCACCCCCAGCCGCCGGGGGCTTGAAGGAAACCTCTGCAGCCTTTGGAGGCTGAAAAATGGGCCTTCTGGAAATACTGGAAGTGCCGAAACCAGAAGTGCCAAAACCTCATTTAACAACCATTCACAAATATGACCGATATAATTGTAAAAAATTCATGTTCATTTGCAACCAAATTTCCTGCCTTTGATAACAAAATTCTTTAGTGTAAAACTGATTAAGGTCTGGTCATTTTCAGGCAGCATCCTCCCCCCTAAACTAATTGCCCCCAGAGCTGGTGAATATCAAGGTTCCAAAGTGTTCTGTGAATCAGCTGTTGTGAGGTTAATGCATTATGCCTGCCTTTTTCTAAAATCTGACTCTGTTGTGCGAACCTTTTTATCACTATAGATCCTCTATCTCTGGCAAATGTCAGTGTGAAAGGCAGTCAGAATCCCCAGCAACTGATTGTGAGCTGGATTGAATCGGGAAGAGGACGAGGGTATTGGGTACAGCTCTATTCAGAGGAATCCCTGTCCATTATACAGAATGTGTCTGTACCACATGGAACCACACAGGTGACTTTGGATAATCTGGTGCCAGGGACTCGGTATCGTGTCGAAATTGTCTCCAGAGCTGGGCCTCACTACATTTCTTCCCAAACAGCCATTGGCTACACAGGTATAATGTAGGGCTCCTCCTTCCTTTTTCCCCCCATTCTGTTGACAGGTGGTAATCGATTTACGACCACAACGGAGCCCAGAATTTATGTTGTTAAATGAGACATTTATTAAGTGAGTTTTGCTCCATTTTACTACTATTCTGGCCACACTTGTTAAGTGAATCACTGCAGTTGTTAAATTAGTAACACAGTTGTTAAGTCAGTCTTGCTTTCCCATTGACCTTGCTTGTCAGAAGGTTGCAAAAGGGAATCATATACCCTGGGACACTGCAACCCATCATAAATGAAAGTCAGTTGTCAAGCATCTGAATGTAAATCCCATGTCCCAGGGTGATTCTGTGGAGGTCATAAGCGAAAAATAGTCATGTCACTTTTTAATGCTGTTTGTAGAGTCGGACTTTTTAATGTTGTTTGTAGAGTCGGACTCTGAGAGGGAGGAGGAACAGCTGACAGGGAGTGGAGGTGTGACTCCAGAGGAGTGGAGGTATGCCTCTGGAGGAGGCTGGGGAAGGGCAGAGGCTGGCTGGGCAGTCAGAGGAAGAACCAGGCCCATCCCCTCTGCATCCTATGACACGCAGGGAGGAACGGAGAAGGCAACAGCTTGATTTATGCGAGAGGAAGCAGCCATGATCCTTCTCAGTGGTTGCAGCTGGGGAGATTATATAAGAGAGATGATTACAACACAGCATTTCCAGAAGCAAAGCATGTTTTATTTTGGGCTGAAGTTATCTTGGTTGGCGTCCTTCCAACAGACTGTGCCTTGTTATCTCCTTGAATTTGGTAATTACTTATCCTGCTCCGTTGTGGAAATTTCATCATTGTAGTTTGTTTGGTTTTTTATTTCACCTTTATCTGCTCATCAAGTTCGGACTGTATTGCTTTCTTTTGAATACTATTTTTGAGTACGTTTTATCTCCAATTAAGAATTATTGAACAGTGGGGCCAAATTGGAGGCATTGAAGGACATTTACTTAAGTTTTGGATTTTGTTACATTTCTGTTACACTCTGGGTCATCACACTGTTATAACTTCAAGCAATTACTAAATGAACTCTTGTAAATTAAGGAAATAGTTTGGGACTACAAATTTTTAAAGAGGTCTATCTCCCACTGTTGGGTTTGACAGAAGGAGTACAGCTGCTATGGTTTCTTGCAGTACCACATATTGGTGGGTTATGGTTATGAGTAAGATATGAAGAGCTAAACTCAGGGGTCTTCAAACTTGACAGCTTTAAGACTTGTGGACTTCAACTCCCAGAATTCCTCCTCCAGTCATGTTAGTTCAGGACCTCTAGGAGTTGAAGTCCACAAGTCTTAAACTTGCCAAGTTTGAAGACCCTTGGTTTAGTGACTAGTCAAAGTTACAACGGCACTGAAAAAAATGACTTATGACCATTTTTCACACTTAGACCCTTGCAGCATCCCCATGGTCATATGATTTACACTCAAGATCCTTGACAATTGGTTCATATTTATGACAGTTGCAATGTCCCTGGTCATGTCTTTTGTGACCTTTTGGCAAGCAAAGTTAATTGGGAAACTAGATTCACCTAACAATTGTTATTCATTTAACAACTGCAGTGATTCACTTAACAGCTGTGGCAAGAAAAGTCATAAAATGGGAGAAAACTCACTTAACCAATTTCTCACTTAGCAACATAAATTCTGGGTGCAATTGTGGTCGTAAGTTGAGGACTACCTGTACTTACTTTTTGTAGCATTGTTAGAATGCTATATTATAATGTGTCTATGGAGATTCTCAGTCATCCAGTTCATGGTTTGTTTATTTTATTTTACTTTATTTTTTATTTTATTTTATTTTTTATTATCTTATTTATTTTATTTTTTTATTTGTCAATTGCTTACAAGATAATAGGTATAAGTAAAACATAGTTATGAATACATGGATACATATAAGAAAAATGAAAAATATATATAAAAGAAACAATAGGACAGGGACGGTAGGCACGTTGGTGCGCTTATGCATGCCCCCTCTTAGGAAAGGGGTGAGGTCAATAGTAGACAGTCTAAGGTTAAAGTTTTTGGGGTTTGGGGAAAAAATCATAGAGTCAGGTAGAGTATTCCAGACATTGACCACTCTGTTGCTGAAGTCGTATTTCCTGCAATCAAGTTTGGTGCGATTAACCTTGAGTTTGTATCTATTGTTTGCTCTTGTGTTGTTATGGTTGACGCTGAAGTATTCATTGACAGGTAGGACATAGCAATGTATGATTTTATATACTATACTTAGATCAGACCAAAGGCGGCATAGTTCTAGGTTTTCTAGGACTGGAATTTCTAGTCTGGGGCATAAGGTATTCTGCAACGAGTAGAGGAGTGGAGAACTCTTCTTGTGAAATATTTCTGGACTTTCTCAACTGTGTTGATATCAGATACGTAATGTGGGTTCCAGACTGATGAGCTGTATTTGAGTATTGGTCTAGCAAATGTTTTGGTTGCTCTGGTTATTAGTGTAACATTACCAGAGAAAAAGCTACGTAAGATTAGGTTAACAACTCTTAACGCCTTTTTGACTATGTAGTTACAGTGGGCTCTAGCACTTAGGTCATTTGAGATGAGTACTCCAAGATCCTTGACAGAGTTTGGATCATCAACAAGGTCTTGACTATTCAATCTGTTTTTATTTTCTGTTTGGGGTTTTTTTGCCAATATGTAAGACAGAGCATTTATTTGTTGATTTATTTATTTATATAATTTATTTATTTGTCCCAAGGTGCTTTTTTTTTCAAGGGGCAACTGGACTTTCTGGGGTTTTTTTTGAAGACGTTTCACTTCTCATCCAAGAAGCTTCTTTAGCTCTGACTGGATGGTGGGGAATGGATGGATTTCTACTCCTTGCAGACAGCTGGTCATTTGTATTCTTTTAACAGATCGTTAAAGTCATCTGGAGCTTTATCTGTGTCATCAGGGTCACCTGAGTGGTGCAAATTGGTGTGGAGTCTTCTTGGAACTGTTGAAAGGTCTGTGTTGTAGTTGTTTCTCTCCACCTCTGTTGAGAGAGGGCTGTTCAATTTTTACATAGGTGGCTTCTTCAACCCCTCTTTCAAACCAGCAATCCTCTCTGTCCAAGATATGGACTTTGTTGTCTTCCGAAGAGTAGCCTATGCCTTTTAAATGCAGATGGACTGCTGAATCTAGTCATGATGTGTTTGTCTTCCTATGTTGTGCCATGCATTTATGAAGCGGTTGTTTCATTTCCCCAATGCACAAGGTTCACTGCATTGTACTGCATATACCAGGTTGCTCAGTTTCTGTTTAATCCTTGGGGTGGACAAGTTTCTGCCTTAGTGTATTTTTGGGATTGAAATGTGCACTTATCAAAGTCCATATCTTGGACAGAGAGGAGTCACTGGTTTAAAAGAGGCGTCTAAGAAAAAAACCAGAAAGTCCAGTTGCCTCTTGAAAAAAAGCACTTTTGGGATACATTATGTGTTTATTATTTATTATTAAATTTACAACTTCTTCTTCTTGATTATATAAACACTCAGAGCACTGTACAATGACCCAGAGTCATTATAAGAGACAATACTTGAAGTGGAATTGGCGTTTAGTTCCACTCTGTCAATAAATGAGATTTTTGTCTTTTCTAGTGTTAATGTTCATATTCCATATTGTATTCATTATTATTTAATACTTCCTTTTTCTTACACTATAATTATATCTTACTTAATTATTTTAAAGGGACATCAATGAGACTTTGCACTTGTCTGATTATTTTGGTTCAGCAAACATTTTCTGATACCACCTGTGCTACTTCTTCTAGTGCCCCTGTTGCCACTCTCTCTGAAGGTGACCAGTCACAGTTCTTCAGTGTTATCTGTGCAATGGAAGCCCCCAGCTGGGCAGAGAGACAGTTATATGGTTTCTGTATCGAAAGAGGGATCTACAGATACCAGTAATCACATGTTTGTGGGGAAAACCAACACCAATGTTACAATTGTGGGTCTAGCCCCTGGGACCTGCTATCTGATTGCAGTGTGGTCACTGGCTGGACCCTACAGTTCTGCTTCCCGGAACAGCTCAGCTTGCACAGGTAAGTGCAGTATCTTGGTCTCTGAATCTGTTAATATGGTGCAGTGAATGAATTCTGATGCAAAAAGATTTCTTACGTTTCTCATATTGACGGACCCTAGATTGCATGGACTTGCTTACTCTTCAGTCTTGTTCACATTGGAAGATAACACTTAAATTTTATAGTGTCACCATGTATATTATTATACCATGAAGAGAATTTCTGACTGAAACTTCTTTCTGACTGCAGCTCCTGCTGCTCCTGTGAACCTGACTCTGAACAATATGGGCAATTCATCTGTGCTATACACATCTTGGACTGAGCCTCCAGGAGGACGGGACCACTACAGGATGATCCTGTATAGCCTGGATCCTCCAGGCATGAAAAGAGTTCGTGTCATTGGCCCAGGTGTCCAGGATTTCCTTTGGACAGATTTGCCAGCAGGAAGCCATTTTGCTGTGCAGGTTATTTCAGTAAAAGGACACGCTGAGGCCTCCTCCACCATTGCTGCTGAGTGGACATGTGAGTCTGACAGTCTAGGCTGTACTGTTACCCATAGATATAAGATTGTAACATTATTTGAACAACTCTATTCTCAATATTATTTTCTTTATCCATCTCTTCCTCAGTGTTTTTTCCATTTTCCATTTTCTTTATCCAACTTTTCCTCAGTGTTTTTCCATTTTCTATATTCAACTTTTCCTCACTGTTTTTCCATTTTCTATATTCAACTTTTCCTCACTGTTTTTCCACATGCTTGACTACTGATCATTAGATCACATTTCCTTTCCTGAAGTCTACTAAATCAAACAATTGGATAAGTTGACAAAGTTTGTATTATTCACAACTGATTTGGCCTCTCTTCTGTATGTAATTAGAGGAAGGGAAGTGTAGGTCTTAATAACAGGAAGTACTAATCTGTAAATGCTCAGTTAGATTCAAAAATCCTATCAACGTTGATATACATTAAATCCTCATGTGTATTATGTCAGAGACAAGATAGGCAAGTTTACATATTAATGTATTGATTTGGCCAACACCCTTTCAGCTGTTTGCAGTGATGGAAATAAGATGGTGATTTATTCACATAGAATGATACCTACAGCAGGTTCTTACTTCTTCCAATCATTAGGTTAATTTCACTTTCACTTTCTCAGCTTGGTGCCTTGTATTGGACTTCCACTCCTATAACCTTCAGACAGCATGGTTAGTAAATATAAGTGTTGACGTTTAACATATCTGGGAGATACTATTTTGAGAAAAGTAGGGTGATTTTCCTGTGGGAAAAAGGAAAATGAGCTCTTAAGAAGAATGGATAAAGCTTAATAAATGTATCTACAGTATGCATTCAAGATTAAGTCTACCTGATTCAGGTTAAAGCTAGAGAGTTGCTGACAGTAAAATAGTGAATGGGAAGGTTCAGTGGTTTGATTTAGTGTAGATCAACTTTCTGATGCTGACTTTGATCAGTCTTTATTATATTTTCTATTAATTTGTTTGGTTTATTGATAGTTGAGTACCGTAAGCAGGATATACACCTATCCTTCTCAACTTTGTAGTTCTGCCCATTGTCCAAGGCTCTCCTGTTTGCTCGGGATAAGAGGGCTAGTTATGTTTGTTATTTGATAGATTTAAGATATTGTTCTTGTCTGCTGATTTAAATCTTTATAATTTTGTGTTTTTGATCTTGTTTTGTAAACTGTTCCTTTTTATGTGAAGTACAACTTATACATCTAATAAATATTTGTATTTATATACATACAGAGAAACATAATAGTACTATATACCCTATAGAATCCATTGTATAGTTACCATCTTCCCATGCCCTGTAGCTACCATGTGCTGCCATTTATGTCAATTACTGTTACTCACTTAATCAGACAAATTCTTAATTACTTTACAGCTCCTCTACCAGCTTCCTCTGTGCAAATCTGGAATGGAGGGCACCCAAACAGGCTGCATGTGGCTTGGGCACCAGCTTCAGGAAGACTGGACGGCTATGAACTGAAACTGTACTACACAGGATCCAGCACTTTAGCAACACAAGCACATCTTGGAAAGGATGCCACTAATTTTACTTACTTGGGTCTGACACCTGGAATCAATTATTTATCTGAGATTCTCTCAAAGGCGGGACCTCATAGAACTTCAGCAGGGAATTTTAGTGCTTGGACAAGTGAGTAAATGATGATAAGATTGTGCTCCTCTATTACTACCATAAGTGATTCTAAAATGCTGCCCCTTGTTATAATGATTGGCTTCTCATATGTGTAATTTCATTGTAGACAATAGGGTTTTGCCCAAAGCAATTTATACTCTTACATGAAAATAAAATAAATTTAAAGGATAAAACAGATAAGTTAGACAAATAACTTGGACTACCACGGTCTTCATCTTAATGAGAAAATAAGTTATCCTAATATTTTCTCTTACTTCATTCTTGAGGGTTTGATAATCTCTACACTCTTTAGAAATATCCAACTACATATTTTTCTTCCAAAGCTGGTCTTTTGAGAATCCCCTTCCATTTCGGTAGACTCCCTCCCCAAAATACATTTCTTCCTCTACGATAATGGATTATTAGACAAATAATGTTAGAAAATTCCTTCATCAGAGAAGAAATAGTTAAACCACAGTAATCAAACTATGTCTTAGCAATGCATTCCAGAGTAGAATTGTCATGAATAAAAGAAACCAGCACAAGTGAGTTCCTGATTCTTTCATTGGACTTGTAATTTTGAAAATGATAAACCCCCTTACTACTCTTGGTCTTGTGATCCAGAACAAACATAGGATCTAGAAATTGATTTAAACATAGGCCAAAAACTGTACATACTGTATGGCCAAAAACTTGTTAATTTAATAAACAAGTTTTATTTGCAGTTTCATTCCAAGCAACACAGTATGTCCTGAATTTCACTTGAAATGGATGACACTTCCCTCACTCAGGTCAAATCAGGAATAATATTGAACTCTATTGCTTGTTTCATGGGAAACTCTTTCCATCAGTAAATATTAGAATCAAGGAGCCAAGTATATCCAAGATTTCATAAACCCAGTAACAATATTAATACAGAAGATTAGCTTCTGCTCCCAAAGTAGTCCAGGGTCAATTGACTAAATTGGTCGATTTAGAAATGGAGCCTTGAAATTCTTCTTGATTTCAACTAGAAAACATCTGATCCTGTTCTTTTGGCAATGCGGGATCTGATCCCGAAATAAGCTCTTAGTGGGACACAGTCACTTCAAATAATGGCTGAACTAGGCACAAGGGAAGTATTATATACCATAATCTTCTTGTTCAGTCACTAAGTTGTGTCTTACTCTTCATGGACTATAGAATGCCAACTCCCTTCCCCTGTCCTCCACTGTCTCCCAGTTTGCCTAAAATCATGTCATTGTGTTGATGACACTATCCATCTCATCCTCTGCTGTCCCCTTCTTTTGCCTTCAGTCTTACCCAATAGGGTCTTTCCCAATGAAATGTAAATCTATTACACCAATAATCATAGCACTTTACAATACAATCAATAATTAAGAACTGTATCTAAGAACAGGTGTTTAGGATCCATTAGTTCACTAGCAAATACATTTGACTTGTCGAAAAGAATACCGTGTCAGAGTCTACATCTCAGATCTGATCTGCTGCTAACATTATACTAGAAGGAGGATTTAACACTTACATAATAGTGTCAGTAATTCTTTGCTGGCAATATCCATCATGTAAAAGATATAAATTAATAACAATTTGTTTGTTAAATTAGTATCTCCTATTGATACACATAACTTCCATTTCTCTTCCGCCTAGGTCCTCTACCTCCTCGCATGGTGCTTTTGTCAAATAAAGGACACACTGACAAGCTGAGTGCTACCTGGGACCATCCTGCAGGAGATCAAAGTGGCTATGTACTTACACTCTATAATGCTGCATTGGGCATTGTGGTAGCCAAGGTATCTGTAGAAAAGGACATTACTAATTTCACCTTTGGAAGCCTCATCCCAGGAAGTAAATACTTGCTGGAAGTTGCTTCCATAGCAGGGCCGTATCGGATATCATCAGGGAACACCAGTGACTGGACATGTGAGTCTGAGTTTCTTCATTGTCCACATTTGGACATTTCCAGATAGGAACTTTAAACCAATTCAAAATCCACTTCAGAGGTCCTGAACCTCCCAATGTTAGTTGTAGCTGAAGCTCCGTCAATTTATTACTGGCTTTGCTGTGGAATATTTCAAATTTTAGCAAAGCAGGGCTCTCCCCTCCCCCCAAGCATTATGTCTCTATAATTTATAGGCAACCCAGATTCTTTCACCTTCCTTCCCTGCAATTCCTCCCTTGTTGTCATCTGTACTCCATTTTGAAGGTGGAAGAAAGAAGACAATCAGCCCTAAAGTGCTTTTGAAGAATGAGGAATGGAAACCCTAATATGATAGAAGTGTCTTTACTCTTCTTGGCAATTTACATTGGTTCTAAATTTAGTCTAGTTTTCCTATTGACAAAGTCATTAGCTCCCTCACAGAAGATTGGTATTTAGTAGTGAGTGATTAGGACAAAGGAGGGTTTTTTTTAAATTTTCTTTTACCCATTTCAATTAGAAATTTGGTTCAAAATTGCTTGAGAGATCAGGATAGAATAAGACAAAAGAGATAGACATGAATATATGAATGATGGAGATGTATGAGCCCCTAACTCACAACATGCCAACATCTATGATCCTCAAAGCTAAAATAATTGTCCATCTATGCTGTAATGATGGTTGATTATCAGCTGAAGTTAGATTCAGCTCTAGTAGTTTATAGGATTGATATCAATGAATCCAAAATGATTTGGAAGAATTTTTGCAGGCAATGAGTATCTGAGTCGTTTTTTTTCTGGCTTCTGCACAAGATGTGTGTGGGGGTCTTTTTGAAAGAACAGCCCTAATCATTTCTGCAAAGAGAAATTTTAACTGAATAACATTTTTAAAGAATAACTACCAATAGATTTGTAAAAATAGGTTTAGTCAAAGAGACTTTTGCAGAATGTAATATTGTGTAAAACAGCAACATATCCCATTGTTTTTCATGAAATTCTCATTAAATTAAGTCAAAAGAACTGACTTAAATCTTTCTTTAAAGATGGTGTGAACCTCTTTAAAGCCTGATACCATAAAAATGGTTGTAGTAAAACCTTTTTTAAAAAAATAGTAATAGCAATAACAATAGCATTTACCCTTTATACCACTTCATAGTACTTTACTGCCCTCTCTAAGTGGTTTACGGAGTCAGGATCTTGCCCCCAACAACCTGGGTCCTCATTTTTCTTACTCAAGAAAGATGGAAGCTGAGTCAATCTAGAGCTGGTCAGAATCAATCTAGAGCCGGTCAGAACCAAACTCCTGACAGTGAGCTGTGAGTTAGCCTGCAATTTTGCATTCTAACCACTGCGCCACCACGCTTCTTCCTTTAACCTATTGGACTGAATAGTTTCTGAACAGTCTTTTGTGAACAAAGTATTCTTGGGCAGTGTTCCCGTTATGAGTTTGCAGATGATGCAGTTCAGTTGAGTTGTGTGCATAATTACAGATGAATGAATGTGCATCAAGACAGCCAGACCAATCTCTGTTACAAACAAGTAGGAGATTATTGATTGTTCATGGCTTCATTGTAGAATGTTACATCAGCATTATCATTTTTGCAGCTTGTTCACTCTGTATTCCGTTTTTCTTTTGTACATACCAGACCCATTGGTTCCCAGGAAACTCTCTGTAAAGGCTGAGAAGGGAAATCCTGTGTTGTCTGTGGCCTGGGCAAAACCTGTCAGCAAACCTGAGCGCTGCCAGCTGCAGCTGCGGCATCCAGAAAATAGCACCTTGTTACAGCATCACACCTTGACTCAGTGGCAAGTCCGTCATATTTTTCAGGGACTAGTTCCAGGGAGAAATTATTCCATATCCCTCATCTGTGTTGCTGGACCATATAAGAACAGTTCTGAAATGATAGTAATGCCAATAGGTGGGTATGTGTTCTTTCCAGGACATTCATATTTCCATCTTCATCCCCAGACTTATCCTTTCAGTTGGATTATTCTGATTACTGGTAAGACATCATAAAATCGGTTGACGGTCAAGAAGCAGAAAGAGAACTTTAGGTCAAATTGTCAAGCACAGTATGCTAAGTGATAAAATTCAAACCCAAATGAATTCAAGAGACAAATTATTCTATGCTTTGAAATAGAATGAAGAACGTGGCTCTGGCATTCATATGGATATAAGAATCCATATCCATCAAATTGTGCAAGCATCTTGCCCAGATGGATCAGCATAAGAATTTTCAGAAGCAAGCCTGCATATATTCCAAATTCCAATTATCATAATCAGATTTTCATACATATGTGGTACAAAGCACCTGTGATTTCAATGCCTTTCTATTTCCACTAAAGTTGTGAATAAAATAGTGTGAATTAGGCAGAATTTGTTCTATCCCATTTTTTTCCTGCCTTATAGATATTTATTAACTGTCATAGAGACAGATAAGTTTGACTTGCTCAGTGAATTGTGTCCTGTCTCTCTAGAACCCAGTCATGTGAAGAACCTGCAGTGTTTACCTGATACCACCAGTATGTTTCTAAACTGGACCATCATTGAGAATGACATTAAATCTTATGAGCTGATTGTGAATAAATTTCCAAAGAGAATCCTCCAACAACCTATACTAGCTTTGGTTGTGTCCCAAACTAACGTTACTCTGGTAGAGCTGACTACAAATACCTCCTATCAAATCCAAGTTAATGCTGTTGGCAGGAATGACATAAAGGGCCCACCTGTGACAATAGTGTGCAACACATCTGTGGAAGGTATTGATTCTAATCTCACCATTGATTGTACCAAGAGTTAGACTTCGTGCTGCACATATCAGTTTCAAGCAACATTTCTTATTTTCTGCTGCAGTTCTTCCACCTCCTGTGAGAATGGACCTCCCACAGTTTGATGCCAGTTCCAGAATCATTATTTCTCCAGATATGTTCAGTGAAGAAAATGGTCTCATAGAGTATTATGGAATTGTTGCCACCACCAATGAGTCTTGTAAGTATTTAGCTCTCTGTGTGCTTTGCTTAGTAGGAAAGCTTTCCTAATTTACCTGGGATCTTAACATTGCAGTGCTTGTTCCTATCTTTCCAGTGCTAAGGCCTACTCAAGAAATCATTTCCCACACATGGTATGACCACTATTATGGGCAGGAAGACTCATATTTGGCTATGCTGCTGCCAAACCCATTTCATTTTAATGACAGCACCAGCCTCAAGGCTTGGCCAGTGTCTGTGGGTGCAGAAGATTGCAGCTACTCCCGAACAATTTGCAATGGAAAGCTGAAAACAAATACACAGTACAGGTAGGAATGTAAGAAAAATCCTGCTGTAAAATACTACCGTTCATTTGATTTTCATTGGTTATTACCTAGGAACTTTGAGGGAGTTTGCAACTAGCACCTAGTATTTCCTTACTAAAAGTATTTAACAATCATACTAGTCCCATCCATCTCCTAGAATTTTTGAGAGTAAAAGAATGGATATGAGAGAAGCATGTCCAATAGCTGAACTCTTTGGAGAGCTGGGAGGATATAAATGCAACAAATTACTGAAAGCGTAAGTCAGTAAATAGAATCATCACAAGTTTTATTTCATTCTTCCTATAGATTCAGCATTGCTGCATTTACTAGATACAGCCGACAGACTCCAAAAGTGTCCTTCACAGCATTCTCAGGTAAGTTGTATTTTTTGTTTAGATTCCAGATTAAATAGATGTCTAGTTTCTATTTAATTTCATTAAGATTTCTTCTGCTTGTCCCAAATATTCAAAGGAATATATTAAATTATCTCATTAAGTTACCAATTGTCCAATCTTTTGCATGTCTATCCAAAAATAAGTTTCCATCATACTGCCATGTAGGACATATAGTATCAGGTGCAAGTAACTAGGAACAGGAATTGAGTTCAAAGCACTAAAAGTTTATTATATGCTACCTATACACAAGAATTTCATCTACTAATGGTCAAACCAAATTAGTGCTAGATAGGGGTGAACAGAATTCATGGGGGCTGGACTTGGGTCTCTTGTGGGAACACAACAACTCCAAAATGATTATGCATTTGACTCCGCCCTCAGGCTCCAGCCTAATCTCCTAATATAGAAGGGATGTACAGTGGAGCTACTATTAACCAAATAAGGCTTGCTTCCATCACTTCAACATGACTTGCCCAGTTCGAGTCCAAACTCTAAGTGCCAGGTGACTTTATCTGCCAGATGCCTAAAATATTCCTCACAGTAGCTGTCCAGATAATTGTGTGGATCATCCCTCCAACACAGAATAATATATTTATTCTTGCTGGAAGGCTGCGAGGTGGCTATCTATGGGTGTGATAAGACTGGAGAAATAACTATGTTTTGCAGCCCTGATACAATCCCCATATGGGGCTCTTACTTGTCTTGAATGTTGTTGTAGGTATCTCTTCTGAACAGGCCTTGTAAGAACAATATTGCTGTGAAATCCTTTTGCTCTGTGACCACACAGTTCACTCAGTGACATTCCAGACTGCATATGTACATGTACAACCCACCACTCCTTCTCTGTACCCATCCTGTACCAAGTACACATTCTTCAGTTCTCACAGTATCTTCCAGCACCCCATCCAATCAAACTACATCAGACTACACCATGTTGGTCTTTGATCATAATAATAGTTGACTGATTGATTGATATCTGAATACTACTGTTATTCTATTCTACCATATGGGTTATAGAATTGTTCTTATGTCCAATCATTTGTCTTTTCTTATACAACAGTACTGTAATGATAATGCTATATTAGTACTTTCTAATTAAATTATGCTACAAATTATTTTGACAATATTTTTTTGTGGGCCTGAGAGAAAGTTACCTTATACAAATGCATTTTTTCTTGTTTTGATATCTAGCAGCAGCTGCTTCTGCAGATTCTGCAACTCTGCCTCCCCCGGTTGTGGCTGGAATCATTATGGGATTCCTTGTGACAGTCACAGCCATTTCTATATGGGTTTATTGGAAACATTTAAGAACAAGAAGGTAATAAAATAAAATAAAACAATAAAACAAAACAAAACAAAACAAAACATAGGACTGTCTGTTTTGGAGCTAGGCATGGGGAGTGAATGGAATTAGTATATAAATGGTCCTAGCTTAGATTTTTTTTAGATAGCTGATTTACAGTTTCTAAATGTGCATGTTCTGATCCATGATATATGAGTTAGTTGAATGGTACCATAAGGTAAGAAAAATGGCTCAACAAGAGACTATCAAAATGCAGTTATGAACTGTTGCAGAGAGAGGGGGAGGGAGGGAGAGAGAGAGTTGAAGTACATTTGGAAAAGGCATACCTCCTCACCAAAACAATAGCAATGTCCATGTTTTGATTTCAGAATAGAAAAGGGTAATATACCTCAAGAAATGACCGTCTACAGTCTCAGGTAGGTGAAGCAATGCTCATCTTTCTATTCACTTAAGACAGGTATTAAATGTGATAGGATGGATACTCCAATGTTTGTATGAAAGAAACAATTATGGCATAGATTTTATTTTCTATAAAAAATATCTGCATGTCAACCTCAGGAAGTTAGAAGCAACATTTGATTTTCTTTCAAGAGGATTCTTGAAAGAAAGGAAAATCCTACAAGAGGATTTTTAAACTATCTGCTTAAAACAGGAATAAGCAGTCAATACCTAACCATTCTTTTCTAGCCTAGCTAAAGCTTTGAGATAATAACAAATAGTATCATAAAAAATATAACTGGATATTGAAGTCCATTGCTGTAGTAAATTCCACGTATAAGTAAGTTGTGAGCATCTAGGGAACTAAACTCTCTGGCATTGCAATAAAATCCAGTTGATTTTGCTTCTACTGCAAAACAAGTAGTGTATATTGCTAGCTTAGGACTTAACTAAAAGAAACATGAATTCTATCTAGCTTATTGTATATGTTGGTTATGTCAGTCTTGTGACATCTAAGATGTCTGCATAGCACATCTCCTGTTTCATTGCTCTCTGAGCATTTTTTAATTCCTTGCAGGAATACCCATCGGCCAATCCCTCTGCAAAGTTTTAGACAATATTATGAAACAAGGACAGCAAACTCAAATAATGGGTTCTTTCAGGATTTTGAGGTAATGATTCTAGGTAAAATTCTATCCAGGCTTAACTATGACCATAATTAAACAGCTTTATTCTTTCTAGCATATATAATGCTAGAATGGAGGAAAGAGTTAACCAAACTGCCTCTTCTTCAATTTGATGTTCTCTGGACTATTTTTTTTTCTAAAGAATCCTTCCCTGTTAGCTTTATAAAAAAAAGCACATTAAAAAATGCTTATTACATCAGGCCATGGGCCAGTTGGCCTTACAAGCAAGGAATTCTAAAAATTGAAGTTCCAACATGTCTAAAAAATAGTAGATTGGAGAAGGCTGGTCTATCACAGGCAAGCCAAATAATTAATACAAGCTACTGCATATATTAAACTATGTACACTGTCTCCTTTCTTCTTGCTACTCATAGCTGGTAATTTAATCTGTAAGGAACGGCCTTTCTTTGATAGTCACTAACTCTGCCACAATCTATTAATTGCACCCTAAAGAACACTGTATTTCATGGAGCCTATAATCATTAATGTATTCTCTGTTATAAACAGTATACAGGGATGAAGGATTGTAATACAGTTGATGTATCGTTGACTCCAGAAGAGTAACTATTTAAGAATTTTAGCAGTTTGAGATTTATAAGATAAAAGCTATGGAGGATGGATGCTTGTTTGTCTCTGATGGAGTCTTCATTTTTTATAGACCAGCTCACCAAGAATATTCCTTCACAAACAAGTTTTGTTCTAAATGAGTACTGTAAATTACTTCTCTGTAGGTGGTAAGAATTATGAGGAAAATGTTCTATGATACAGTATCAAATAGCAGAGAGACTTTAAATTTAAACTCATTTTCCAGTTCTACAACATACACCTTTAGACATTTAGCAGAGATTGTGGAAAAGGTTGAATGCATACCTTTCCAAATTCATTCCACATCTTTAGATCCCTTGGAATGCAATTCCCATTATCCCAAGAAGCATGGATATTGGCTGTGCTAGCTTATGGGAATTGTAAGATATCTAAATGATGCCTTTTTCAGACTGAAGCTTGGCTCAAAACAAACTGGGAAAAGGATCGTGAGAATATTTGACTATACTACGAAGGATGTTTTCTCCTTTTGCATTGTACAGGAGCTGAAAGAAGTTGGAAAGGAACAGCCAAAGACAGAAGCTGAAGTTCCAGCCAACGCCATCAAGAATCGATATCCTCATGTCCTACCATGTAAGATCGCAACACAATCATATTTTTAACATTTGTTTTTGTTTCGTTACAAGTTTTTAAAATTACAAGTACAAAAACAGAAAGCCAAATAACTATAAACAAACTCTGAATAAGGGTGACAAAAGAACATCACACACAAAACAAGGAAAAAAGAAAAAAATATTATGAAATATCTGAGCATATCACCTATATAGTAAATATTAAATAATATAAGAAAATTTCTAATCAAGACAAAAAAACCTTGATGGTATCATTCAGATGCTTGGCAACGGGTTCATATTTATGATGGTTGCATGCCCTGCTGTCACGTGATCACCTTCTGTGACCTTCTGACAAGCGAAGTCAGGGAAGAAGCCAGATTTACTTAACAACTGTATTGCTAACTTAACAATTTCAGAAATTCACTTAACATCCGTGGCAAGAAATGTCATAAAAGGGGGAAAACTCACTTAATAAATGTTTCACTTAACAATAGTAATGTTAGGCTCAATTGTGACTATAAATTGAGGACTACCTGTATTTTGATGCTACTCTTCAGTGAAAATCTGGTTTTTTTTAAAGAGGCACAAGATCATACAGTAGAAAATAGATTAATTAGTATATTAAGGTATTGAACTAGGATTGAAGACATCCAGGTTTAAGTCCATTTTCAGCCATAGAGGCTGCCTGGATGGGAGGCTCATGGTCAGTCAGTGTCTCTCAGCCAACCCACTTCACAAGGTTGTTACTGTGGAAGTTTGGAAGAGAGGGCTTTGTATATTGCTTTAGGCTCCTAGGAAAAGAATATAGCATGCATGCATACATATGGCATTTCCAGATTTTGAACTTGGGTTTCATTGTTTTAATAACTTGACTATGTTGGTTCTTATATATTTACAGTTGTGCACATAAACCTGAAAAGAGCTACAGTATATTAACTGCAGCTATCTATGTTGTACATTGTGTAGTTCTTCTAAAACAACTCTTAACTCTGTTTTTATTATAGATGACTATTCTCGAGTGAAGCTGAGCCTGCTGGATGGACAACCCCATTCTGATTATATCAATGCCAACTTTGTGCCAGTGAGTTCCTGTACATTATCTCTCATTTTATATTAAGAACATTATGTTAGCATCAGGGGTGGGTTTCTACCGGTTCTGTCCACCTCTGTAGAACCGGTAGCTCTGAAGATCAGCAGACATAGAACCGGTGTTTTTGCCCACCCGCCCACCTGGGCTCTTACCTGATCTTTATTTCCTGATTTTTCAACTTCAGCTGCCGAACGAGGCACAGCTGCAGTTAAAAAAACAAGAAAAGAGGGCTGTTTCAAAGGCTGCTTCTTAGTGTCCCTGTAATAAGAACTTCATGTGAAATTTTATAAATGAATGTAACCATTTAGTAGAATTGGCTATGTGATAGAAAGCTCCAGGGAGTAGGATATACTACTAGTAATTGCATTAGAACTGAGAAGATTGAATTTACAAAAATAAATTGAGAGAGATGAGGCTGACAAGCAGTAGTAGGGCAGACAGTATAAAATTGGGAGACAAAAATCATACACAATACATTACAACATCTGTGGTGCCCATGTCCATATAATGTCAATAGTATATAATAATGGCAATAATCAAAGCATACCTAAAAGAAGGGATTTAAAATTAAAGGACATATTTATCACATAGTTCACTATCTAGTTTTTTTCTAATTCTAATTACATCCCTGTTGTTAAGTATCTTTATCTGTTATGTAGTTATAGAAGATCCAGTATTTCTCTTCAGTGAGATAAATAGAAAGATTATACCACAAGCCCAACAAGGTAAAATAAAAGAAAGGGAGGCTAAAAAAAGGAAGATAAAGTTTTGTGTGCCAGATGTTCTGTTTATAATTTGCTGAGAAGGCAGCTCCAGATATAAACATTCTTTCCTGGATAGATTTTTCTCTTTAATTAGTCCTTAGGTTAAAAAAAAAAGTTTGAAGGTTAAATACAACCTCAAATATTACTGGCTTTGTAACAAAGAAAGATTCTCATGTTTGAGCTTTCAAGTAGCAAATGAATGCCTACATTTTTCTTAACTTTTTTTAAATTTAAAAGTGTAAAGCTTTGGTTGTAAGAGGGATGGGGTGTGTAGCATCACAGCACTCGGACAATAAGAGTCACGTAAAATCGTTTTTTTTTTCCTTAAACATGCAGTAATTGGATTTTTCCACCAGAGGTTAATCCCGGAGAAGAATAGGTGTGTTTGGATTTAATGCAGCAAGGGCTCTCCTGGAGCAGCCCTGTTGCTCTAAACATGTTACTTCTCTCTTCTCTTTTTCTTGCTAATTACAGCTGTATGTTAAAAAGCTTGGATGTATCCTCATGCCTCTCTGGTGATCTATCCAGGTAAAGGCTTCCCTCCCCGTGCCCCACATTTATGTGTGTGCATGCAGTAATTTATATTTGCATGCACATGCCTGTCTAGTTATACATGGACAGTGTATTTCTTTGCACAGCAGTCATGTTTGCATGCCTGTGTTAGAATAACTGTGCTTAACTTGCACATTACCTTTCTCATGTAGGATCAAATTTCTTTAGCAGAAGTAAAGCTGTATCTCCTTTACATTCTGCATTGGCTTAAAGCAATCGGCTAGCCACTGCTGGACGGAAGCTATGAGATGAACATGGTCCTGTCATCTCCTACAGATCCTTGGTCTTCTCTGTCCACCCAAACAATTGTTATGCTTGACTCTTCTAGGAAGTGGGAGGCATGGTAGAAATAATACCCCCCCATTATTGTCAGTGCAATTTTACATTCCTGGCCACTAGGCTTTAGACCAGCTTTTCTCCACCTCAGCAACTTTAAGATATATGGACTTCAGCTCCTTCTGGGGAATTCTGGGAGTTGAAGTCCATGCATCTTAAAAGTTGTTAAAATTAAACAAAAAATTATTCAGCACAACTAGAGATGAGATGAGATGAGATGGAGAGGAATGGAAGACTAACAAATCAGATTATGCAATTGTATTTCTATTTGAATGTGTGGTTGCATTTTCTTAGTTTTAATGTAATGTACAAAGCAGATAGAATAATGAGATCTGGGACCGCAGAGAGATGAATTAGTGGCATGATGGTTTTCGTTCCCTGAAAACAGCCATGGGACAACAGGGGAGTTTGGTTAGGAGTGTGAGACGAGAATACATTGACTTAACAATTTTCTACAGCGGACACAAAGCATCACATAGTGCATATAGCAGTAGCGCTTAGACTTATATACTGCTTCATAATGCTTTACAGCCCGCTCTAAGCAGTTTACAGAGTCAGAATATTACCCTGAACAATCTGGGTTCTCATTTTACTGACCTCAGAAGGATGGAAGGCTGTGTCAACTTTGAGCCCATGAGAATCAAACTCCTGGCAGTGAGCAGTGAGTTAGCCTGCATTCCAACCAACTATACCACCATGGCTCTTAACTTCTCTTTTCTGGACTAAGGCAGGACTATGATTAGATTGGATGCTTGTTCTGTGGGAGGGTTTGGCTTGATCTCCTACCTTTGAGAAGGTAAGAAATATGAAAGAGAAACAAAAACTATAAACAATAAGCTGAAATAGGGGGTCTGTAGTCTCTGCTACAGAAAATGAACATTGTAAGTCTACAGTGGTGGCAGAGCATTCTAGTAGCTCATACTAGGTATCCCTGCAGGAGGGATCATACATCTAGAGATTAACTATATATCTACTTCTTGCTAGAGACTATTTTTTGCAGAACCTTCCAGCCATGTGGGCAGGATGGTTCTGCCTTCTGATACCTCCTAAGTGGCATAGGTGTCCAGAATTTTATGCCAAGATACTTCATTACTTCTAGAGCTTGAAGCACCACTTGACAGCTTTTCATTGAGATTTAACAGAATTTCTGGGATTTTTGAACTTTGTCAATATCTCTTAGTAGACTGTTAGTCATACAGTAGTCACTCTGGGTGAGAATGGAATATTATTCAGATTAGCAACTACCATAAAAATGAAGGTGTGGCTAGTTTATTTGACCCTGCCTGACCTATCTTTGCTCTGTGGGATGAGTTGACACAGTTCTTTGACCCCTAGCAAAGATGGATGCAACATGGAGGCTCTTAGGCTAAGGCCAAAGTCTTATGCATTGTCACTAAGACAAAAATCCCTTGTGCTGTTCCCCAGGGGGTTGGAGATGTGCTCCATATCTTTATTGTCTGCCCCAAATCCAGAGCTGTCATAGAAATTACTGAAGGGGTCTTAAGAAGGTCTAGAAGGCCTATGGAGAATGCCACCCTAGAGCCTCTATTGTTCTTAAGGATTTTATGAAATATCATGTGAAATGGAAAAGATGTGATGTTGGCTACTGAGAATACCTCTCCCAGAGAAAGAAATGAAACTGCCAGGGCAGGAATTCACAGTTTTAATGTTAGGGAAAACCTTTACTCAAGATAGATCAAACGCTTCTCAAAGCCAGCAAGAGAACAGCCAATCCACTGATTTGCAAAAGGGGAATTTAAACTTAAACCATAGTCAAGAATATTAGGGTTGATTCCTGTGTACAATGTGGCTTCATACATAAAAAAAATCTAACGAAGTTCATGAGCTTTTTTCCACAAATTAGTTATACTAGCTCCTGTATAATGTAATATTTGGAGAGTGGAGATTTTCAGCTTTGTCTCTGGCAGTTCCATGAAGAAATCCACCCGGTTAGGATGGAGGGTATTGCATAGTTTTCAAAATAGTAGGAATGCTTTGTTTTTTGAAAGAAATTGATGGATTTAGCAAAATGTTATTGGTCTCCTTCCCAATCAGGAACAACTCCCTTCCTCCTCATCCAATGTCCTGGAGGAAAGTAACTGATTAACATGCAATACAAAGTAGTTACCAAGTGTTTCTCCTTTATTCTGATGGCCTGGGCACAAAACTTTGGGGCTAAGGTCTCCAGATGAAAGAGGGGTATAGAATGGGGGAAGACAGTGTTTAATAAATAAGCTATGGCGTTGGCTGAAGTATCCTGGGGTAATCAACTCAAGTCATTTGAGAGGTCCTCCAGTATAATCCCAGTGAACAGCCTATGTAACTGTTGGCATCTTGTGTTTGATCTTGATCTTCGGGGAAATAACAGCAAAATAAGAAGGGAAAAGAGGAAATGTCTAGATTAAGAGTCTACTGTGAAGCTGACATATTGTGCAGGAAGGACTATGCTGTCCCCACTTGCTGGAAGCAATGTGAAATCTAGTCCAAGTCTGCCTCCTGCCTAAGGATGATCCAGCTCCATGCACTTATGCATACATATCTAGGGACACATGTACTAGATTCCTGTCTAGTTTGGACAGAAAAAAAATCCTTTAGCAGACTTTTGGTAGATAAGTTCTACTAAAGATTGAACCTATTATACTCTCTTCTATTATAGGTTCAGAATTCCTTCAACTAAAGCATCCTGTAGTTCTGAGAAACTCCAGTGATAGAAGTTACAAGAAATCAACTAATAGATAAATATGGAACTTCCTCTTCTCCAAATAACATTGGATTTCTTCCATTCAGTTTATCTTGCCAGCCAATCATTCTTTCATCATGGGAATGATTATTAGAAAGGATCATTTTCCCTTTCTTAGTATCTCTCTACTTGCTATACTGCACATTAAATCATTTCCATAGAGTATGAAGGAATAATGGATTTTGAGCATTTTAGTTATGCTGCTACTTGATTGTTAAATATTTTAAAAGAATGTTCAGTAATTGTTGACTAATTGGAAAGTTGATTCTTTAGGACTAGGATTTTAAAGAATTAGGACGTCAATTATAAAACCTCGGTTAGAAGATCATTTGAAGGGGGCAGATTACATCAACATTCTACATAAAAATTTTAAAGACTTCCTACGCAGAATGCACACAAAATTATTAGAGAATGAGATTTATCAAATATTCGCTAGTTCATATCCATATTTATATTAAGATTTAAAGTTACAATGGGAGAGAAAGAAAGTCTTCTTATATATGAGGAGGAGGAGGATTGCTTTCTAATGTTTCCATCTCCAATAAAAATACTGTTTTATTATTGAAATGTCTTTCTGTTTTTGCAGGGTTATAACTCCCCACAGGAGTTCATTGCTACCCAGGGGCCTTTGAAAAAAACTCTGGATGATTTTTGGAGACTGGTATGGGAGCAGAACATCTGTACTATTGTGATGTTGACAGTGGGCATGGAGAATGGACGGGTAGGTCTACAGAGGAAATATTATTCCTCACTCTGACACATCAACACTTCTTTAAAATGAGCGGTCCTGAATAAATATGACGGAGAGAGACTTATTTTCATGAATATTGTTAGAACTCTGCTTTTTTAGATCTAGAGGAAGGTTAGACTAGACCTTGTATGTAGATACTTAACATATTCCTAAGATTTTTGTTTAAAATGATGGATTGTAGCTTTGTGAAATTATGATATTGAGTTAGTGCTTAACTAAGTTAGTTAGTGAGAAAGTTAGTGAGAACATTTGTTGTAGAAAAAGCATTTGTTTGAATTACCGTATATTGGTGTTACATACTGCAGCCGGTCACAAAGGAAATTGGGATTTATAGGTAGATTTCTGGGCAATATGTGGTAGATGATCTGGAGTATTCATTGCCCGGTTATTTATTTGTGGTCTTATATTGTTGTTTCATTTTCACCCTCTGTAATTCTGACAAGTAAAATATGAATATAATTGATCTATTAATAATGTCTCAGGTGTAGATTTGTGTCAATTGCAGTGTGGTTCATAAGGTGCAACAGGTAGCTGACTCTGATCTCTCATACCCTGTTTTCCACCTGTTTTTAATTGGTGGAATAATCATCCTATCCCTACTGTGTGGTATATATATTACACAAAGCATCTTGAGCAAGAACAGCTACCAACAGTATGCTTTAGCATTGCCATGGCTATTTTCTACGAACATTGTTTAAATTACTCTTTCTTCTAAACCTTTGAAAATGTGCCAAACAATCCTCCTATTTTTATAGGTATTATGTGAATACTACTGGCCAACAGACATCTCTCATGTCTCTTCTGGAGAAATTAGCATTCATCTGCTTGCTCAGAATTTTGCTGATGAGTGGACAACACGGGAATTTAAACTGCAGCATGTAAGTGGAAGCCCGGCAAAGTACTCCCAAATCTTCCCAGATCAAAACAGCAAATAGGTTCTGTTAATCATTGTGCTGTGATATTGATTCTTAGTAATAGGGCCTCTTCCTGGATCAGTTTTCTTCATTACAATAGCTGAAATCTACCAAAATTATCTCACATAGTATCAGGGCAAGGCTCTATCAACTGCGGTTTTAACAGTAGGTACAGGTCTGTGATATAACATGTGATAACACAGTTGTTTGATAATGCCAGACTGTTATTCCATTTATTGGCCCAGATCCCGTTACCTGGCCTCTTGTCATAGACATTAACATGATTCTTTCCTATTACAGAAAGGACTAAATTTGGAGCGAAGATTGAGTCACTTACACTACACAGCATGGCCTAATCATGGTATTCCTGAGTCTACCATCTCCATGATTACTTTCATAGAGCTGGTACGAGCACATATGCAGAGTGTAAATGAATGTGGACCTATCCTGGTACATGGTAGGTAAGTTGCAATCAACCCACATGAATGCCCATTTTAAAAAGATTTATTTCAGTTAAAAACAAGAAATAAATTTCCAAAATCTCCCTCAAAGTCATTCTTGTTCAATAAAGAGATGCGTCACTTTACTTATTGATCCCCAAGCCCCAGAAATGTTAAGTATAACTCTTGGCTATGAAAATACTGCCCTTGCTAAAAAAATAAAGGAATGCTTTTTAACTATGATGACAAGAAAGTCTAAATTACTCATCTTCTGAAGCATCAGGAGTTACTTCTTGTCCAATTCTCTTGTATGCTGGATTTTGAAAGAATGGAAGTGAAAATGAGTAAAATGAAGAAAACGGTGAAACTTTTCACTGAGAGAATCCCTGGTTTCCCTTCTATTGCAGTGCAGGAGTGGGCCGCACAGGCACCTTCATTGCCCTTGATCGGCTCCTACAGCAGTTAAAGCATGAGAAGCTGGTTGATATCTTCAATACCGTTTACAGTCTTCGAATGAATCGGCATTGTATGATAGAGACTCTGGTGAGAAAATCTAGACCTCTCTCTCAATCTGTAGCTATCCAATTATTTAAGGATATGAGAAAGTTTTTTTTCCTTCCCATGAAATATTGGTCACCAATGGAGGTAGTGAAATTATAGTGGAAAGGAAACCTTCATTATGAAGAGGAACTTAAAACCTCAGTAATGAGAACTGATGATTACCAAGCTAAAATAGATGAAAGAATTATTACACTGAAATGAGTAGACTATGACCCACATAAAATTTCCTGTCCTTTTTGTATGGCTGTTTGCAGCTCCTAAGATGGTGCTAAAGATCTGTTGCAAAACTCTGTCCCACCAATTTTCAGGAGGAAACTAATGTTAGAGATCAGAGACATGTTCCAGAGGTTATAAGAAGCAGGTATTACAAAGTGAAGGCTCAGTAGGAAATTGTGCTACATAGAAAATGTGAGAAGATATGATGTGGGAGAATCTATTAAATCTAGATATCATTCACAGTATCACCAACTGGATTACAGTCTTTCAAACTTGTCCTGCTTATTCTTGTCTCCTACTTAAATCCCCAGGATTAAACTTTTCTGTAGGGGATTTTAAAAATCGTTCACTTTTGCACCTCAGATGTAGCATTTCTATTTCAAAATGTGCTGTATAGATAAACTACATGTTCTGCTTCCCAGGGGCAATACATTTTCCTGCATAGCTGTATCCTAGAGAAGATTTCTGAAGATCCACTCATTGGCCTGTCAGAGATGTAAGTTTCTTTCCACACATGCAATCCTTGTTAGGTTCCCCATCCTATCTATCATTCTTAGCCTAATAGTGCTTGCCCTACAAAAGTTATCAACCATGGAAACTTTTCTATGTCTTACCTTCAAGCAGATCAGCATCTATTGTAACCAATCAGAGCTTGTGCAAATAAAAGGCTAAGGGAACAAATCTAGGGACTTTTATTTCACATTGAGAAGGACCTTTGGAAATCAGATGTCCATGCAACACACTTACAGTAAACATTGTCTTTCCCTGTGTTACAATAACATCAACTTCCTTTTTAGTACAATTATAGAATTATCTAGTTTTATTCTTAATCTTCATTAGTACTTTGCCCAGCATACTGATGTCTGTTCTTCTTACCTATGCAGTAATATCAACCAATAGTACCAGGTCTTTATGGGTGCTGGTTTTTCTATGTAAAATTGTCAGCTGATGTTAAATTACTGCAATCGGCAGCTAAATAAATTCATTTATTGTCTTTTCAAGCTCCCATCCAGTCTCTCTCAAAAGTTTTGTTCAGCACCATGCAAAAAACTGTTCTCAGTCCAATGCTGGCTTCCTAAAGGAATATGAGGTAAGATTTTGGCATAAGGATGTTGAGTTTAGGAAACATTTTCCTGTCTATAAATCCACACCAGGGGCCCAAGTTCAGTAACAACATGAGTAGATAGGACTGAGAAGTATCCTTTCTGAAGTCCTTAGAACTCCAGTTAATCAGTATCTAAAGTACTGGGTTAAATGAAACCTCAGTATATAATGCAGTTTTCTATATTTACTTTTCTATGTTGTTCCATGTAGTTATTCAAGTAGAGTTTGTCTCCCTCAATACGTTAATTTAAAACATAAGGAATGCACGTAGGCTGCACATTCCAATCAATATGGCCTTTGTTATTGTTGTTGTTTGTTATAAATTATAGGCTGCCCAACTCCCAGTGACTTACAGACTTTACCCATTTGGCTGAATGTTTGGAAAGACTGAGGAGCACAGATACTGTGTTGATCCTTCCCACACCCACAGGGACAGGATTTTGCCAAGCTCTTTGTGAATGAAAAGTATGTCAGTTAAGACAGAACTAACAATTTTCCAGTCTTAGGTTTTCCTTTTCTACTGTGTTTGTCTTCAGCAGATGCTCTTGGAAGTTGCAAAAGAGGAAATAAATTCTGCCATACCACCTTCTGTCAATCAGCAAATCAACCTCAGCTCCAGCAAGATACCATGTGAGTGATAGAGTTTTGTAGCCCGTAAAAACATATCTTAGATTTGTACTTAAGGAGAACAAAGGGCTCATCCACATAGCCACTTGGCTGTGATTTCCTATGAAGCCAGAGTCCAAGGTAATCATATGGAGGTAATCATATCAGCATAAATTGTGCTGTCCCCACAGCATGCCTCTCATGTACATCCAAATTGGGATCATGCTGAGCTGCTTCCCTATATCCTTTCCCTACGACACTGTAAGGACAGTAATATAAACTTTTCTTTGATTGAAGTTTGCCATTAATTTTATAAGTGTGTATGATGGGGTGCTTATAAGGTCTGGAATTTCCAATCACTCTTTTTGTTCTATTATTTGTTCCTCAAAAGGACTTTTGCCCCATCAATCTAGCAACTATTAAACACTTTGTCTTTCTTAATTACAATATATCCATTGTCTGGATTTGTGCAGCTGAGATTGGTTATTTGATAAGGCAAGTTGGAAAGGTGAAGTTTGAGAAATCCATTTACTGAACCCTGTGTCAAGTTAAAGTATTCATCTGAAATATCCCCAGATCAGGGTAGCCCAAACACCCAAGCTATTCAGACTTGGTAGGATTGAGTCAGACAGTTTCTCCCCATCTAACTTGCCCAGCCTCCATGTACTGGAGCTCTTGGCCATTCCAAGAGCAAAAAATATAATGGGGTATCATCAGCATACTAGTAATACCAAATCCCAAACCTGTTGATAACGTTAGTCAGTGGTTTTCTATAAATATTGAAAAAGAGGGGGTGGAGAGTAGAACTGTGTAGCACCTCACAAAGGGAGAGGGGGCCCCAGGGATCTCCAAATAATTAGAACCAAGGGAAGAAAGAAGGAGAAGCATTGTAAAATGATGCCTCCATTCACCAACTCACAGAGTAGGATACTGTGGTCAATTCTATGATAGTCCAGCAATTTGTAAGAAGTCATTGCTTTAGTTGTGGCTCTCCCTGCGGTCAGGCTTCCTCAGCTTAGGCTGGGCACAGCAAAATCCTTGATATAAAAAGACTAATTGCTCTGACACTTGTAGAGTCCATAGCAAGAACTATAACAATAGAGCTAAATTAACTAGGCTGAGATAAAAGAGATGTGATGATAGGTACGGTGCTGTATGTACTCAACTGAACATTCCTATGTCTTCCAACCATTGTCCTTCACACTAAATCTGTTTTGCAGACGATCGCTCTAAAGTGAAGTTTTTACCACTGGATCGAGATCCATTCTCAGATCTTGCACATGTCTGGTTTATCCCTGTGAGTCCACCATACTTAATATTTTCTTCTTTCTGCTTTCTGTTATTGCAAAAGTATTTCTTTGCTCCTTGTTTTGTTTATAAAAGGAATAATTCACATTCAGGTAGATCTTTTTTCTATATTGCTTCTATTAATATATACTTTAAAAATCCCATTCTCACCCCTATGACTGGCATGTGTCTTCCCCAATCTTGGATCCTCTACCTGAGGCCTGGGAGTTTGAAGGTTCTGTGCACTTGTTCCTTTTCTGGACAGAGAGCTCCGATGTTGTACGTGAGATCCATTGGAGCCCCTCTTCCAGCTTAGGAGCCACAGTCATGAGTGTTCTTACCACTGCTAGGACCACTTGGCCTTACTCTCTGTCTGTCTGTACACACACACACAACACACACACACAGTATAACGATATTGTCACAGAATGTAAGCTGTTCCAAGCAAAGGTGCCTTTTGCAATTATTATTACACAATATAGTTCTTGTCAAGATGGGAACAGATAATGGGTTATGCAGAAAATCTTAGCTCAATATGTCCATTAAAAACAAGTATATTGATGAAAATTCAATATTAAAGCGTTCAAATTAACATAAATCAGGAATAGCTTTTGAAGGCATATTTAGAAATCCAAAGTGTCTTGATAATCTAGAGTAAGGGTGTCAGGTTGGATCTAGAGACTTGAGGCAAAACATGTGTAAAAATATATTAATTTATAAACTAAATTAAAGTAAAAGATAAGAATATTGTATGTCCAACAAGATACTATTTTTGCCAGAGTGTTAAATGCCACTTTAGTTGCATTGGTAGAAATGTACTCAAAGCAAAGAATTTTCAGCATTCCAGAAAGGCCACCAAAAGAATCCATAATTCAGTCAACATCTGAGGACAGTTACTATTTGTGCATATGTATACTTTAGGTAAAATCAAGCAAAGGGGGTATGATAAAAGTTTATAAAGTTATGTTTGGTGTGGAAAAAGCTATTTTTCTTCTAATTTTCCGTGATATTTTTTTGCTACCATTGACAAAAGGATAAAATGATGCCCTTCTCCCTTACAATTTATATTTCAGTGTGGAAACTAAATCTTATGTCATCACTGATATAAGTTCTTTCATTTGTCTGCGGAATAGTACTGTACCATAATTTATGGATTAAGTGGGGAAAACTAAATGCCACATACGTAGAGCCTTATCCTTCTGTATTCCCACTTGCCAACACATCCTGCCTAACCATAAGGCTACTTATACTGGAGGCAGAAGATTTTGGTTCTAGTATTAGTTTCATCAACTCCTGGCACCCCATCCCCAAGCCTCTGTTATGTTGCATGGGAAAAGAGGCAGATACAGATATTGTATGTTTACAACTTATTTGAGTAACTCACTTGCAGTTTTATAATGGCATGCTAAAACTTAGATCAGACTTAGACGAGGTTTACCTGGTTATCCCAATGTTAGACTAAACCTGCCTAGTGTCATTTGCTTCCATAATTTTCTGCAGTTTTTCTACAAGCAAATTATGTAAATAAAATACTTGTGTTGTTAATTAGCTTATGTCTTTTTAATATGATAGGGCTGCAATTCAGCCAAGGACTATATTGCTATAGAAGGACCTGACAAGCTGGCCTTGGAGGAGTTCTGGGGACTAATCTGGGAACGTGGTGTCCACACTATCATCACTTTGCTACCTAGGCAGATGAATAGTCCGGTAAGATAGTCATCATATAATTTCACAGAATCCCAAAGAGAGGCCTTTGGTATTAAATGACTCAGCAATGAAGAGTAATACGAGAAGTTTATACTTAAGATTGGTGGAAATTGTCACTAAGATACACTGTCCTAGCTGCAAAGGAGTTGTTCTTCTGTGAAATTGGGAATTGTGATGTTTGAGACATTCCTGTATAGGCAACACCATCCTTCTTAGTGATGTCTCATGAGAAAAACTCCTGTTCACAGTCACTCATGACTTAGACATCTCCTGCCTAAGTAACATCAAAGCTGCCCTTGAAAAACACTGGAAGCTACAGCTATTTTAAAATGCAGTGGCCTGGATTGTGATGGTATATCTCACTGCTCTGGGAACTGCAGTGGCTGTGAGATAACTTTGGATATAATTCAGTTGTCACCTTCAAGGCCATATATGGTTTTGGTTATTTGTGCAAGCATCTCCATTATTTATCTGCCAATTGAATAGTGCCAACTCCCTCTATAAATCTTTTCTATATGAGAATACCACCAGATGTAATCTCAGAAGTAGGCATTTCCAGTTCCACTCCCAAACTGGAATTCTGTTCCTTTCCTTCTGGGTTCCAGGAAAGCATTTAAGGCCTGACTGTTCCAAATGGTGATTCAAGACTTGAACTTGGCAGATGCATGATTTTCAATATTTCCTCTTTTTTGTATGATGTTGATGTTCTATTTATTTTATGAAAGGGTTCATTTATTTTTCTTTAAGAACATTTTTTTCCTTTTTTTTTAATATTAGCTGCCTCAAATTGGCAACATGCAAATTATGGAATTAAATAATTATCCCAGCTGCCATGTTTATGAGTCCTTCTGTAGGACTGCAGTATGTTGAAGACTGCCTTGTTTATTAGCATCACTGTGATAACAGAAGGACACTTGCTTTGTTTAATGAAAGGGGATGGGTTTTGAATGAGCTCTGCCAAAATATTCATGTGAGAAGCATTACTTCAGTAATACCAACTACAGTGATTTGGCTGTGTACTCTGGTGTTATTAATTTTATGTGGGGAATAGGAAGTTGATAATATGGATCTTTTATTGGCTCAAAGACTATGAATAACCAGCAATAACTATGCTATTAGTCCTGCTGGAAACACAGATTTGTAACTGCAATGCCTTCTTTTTTTTTTGCATAGGCTCCAGATAAGTCATGCTGGCCATTGGAGGGTGAACCTGTCTGCACAGAGACGCTCACCATACAGCAAGGGCCTGAAAAAATTGTTTCAGGGTGGCCTTGTGTTCAGCTCAGACTAAAATTTGTACGTGAGTTGGTCAGGAGAAGAAAGTGAACTGTTGTGGAAACATGAACATCAATGCACAGAGATGTTTCTCTGGCACAGCATGTGGATGTTTAAATGAGCTTGACTAGAGATGCTTGTGAACTAACTAAATTTCAGAGGCTGAAGATGTCAACTTCCCTCTTTTCAGTTTGTGGCTCATGGTGGTGGATGGACCTTTTTTTTATTCTTCAGATAGCATTTTATTGTATATGGAATTGCCAGTCAAAGCCAAACCAGGAAGATAATGTGGGAGATTTACATTTTCTTTAGAGGAACTCAAGCGGTTTTTGTTTTTGTTTTCTTAGAGGAATTAAATGGATCTGCTCATGCTAAGAAACTAATTACTATGTTTTAAATGAAGAACACCCCTTCTCCGAGATCCAATTACATTCTATATTTGGGGTTCTTTTTATTGCGTTTACATGCTTATATTCTTGAAATTTGGTTTTATTGTATGTGATTTTTATACAGTTATCTTATGAATATGTATGCATATGCGCAGGGGTGGGATTCTACCAGTTTGGGTGAACCAGATGTTAAATTTACATCTGGTTCACCAAACCGGTATTTGAACCAACCAGCTGGCCCCGCCTTCTCCTTCCCTCCCAAGAGTCTCCAATGTGGCCCATTTTCAGTGCAAGTCAGTGCTGGGTCTGTGCGGAGCTCTGGGAGGGGAAAAACAGGCCTTCCGGAAGTCCAAAAACGGGCCTGTTTCTGTCTTCTGGAGGGCCTCCAGAGCCCAGGGAAGGCCATTTTTGCCCTCCCAGAGGCCCAAGGGAAGCCTCCAGACCCTTGGGAAGGCAAAAAACAGCCCTCCTGGTAGTACCGGTAGGCCACGCCCACCCAGCAACTGCATAAGCACACATGCACACACACACACACACACACACATATATATATATATACAACAGACGAAGCTAAGTTCTGATTTAATGCTGGTTGGAGGTAAGGAAGTAAAAGCCCCAGGAGCAGTTGTGTTCATGTGAAGTGAAAGTGAAAGTAAATGGAATCCTGCTAAGTTAGTCCAACTTCTGTTTGCTGTTCCTGATTCTCTTTATAGTAGAGGATGAACATGCACTATCTCTATTTCTTTGCTTTTGAACTCGCAGTGTGCTTATAGCAATGTATCTAAGCTACACTGAATTTTTAATCCGTGTATTGTGCTTGCACTGATGATGTCTTCATTGTTTTGTCAGGAGAAAAAGGCAAAGGAAAGACTGTTGCAACAATTCCGATTTCCTTTGGGGGAAGGAGAAGAGTTGCCAGATCCTGAGGTTCTGGTGGGCTTTCTCACTGTTGTCAGACAGCTAGTGCCATACCGGAAGAGGACCAACCCTTTAGTTCTGCATTGCAGGTAAGAACCCAAATCCTTTCCTGGGTCAAGGGTATTTTTCTTGGATATCAGCCTTGGATTGGTAAATACTAAATACTCCCTGTTGTCTGGATGGGATGACAGTATACAGCTATTATATGGCACTATACTAATTCTTACTTCTTTCCCAGTTCGGGAGGCGTAGGCCAGATGGGGATACTCATTGCCTTAGATACTCTGCTGCAGCAGCTGAAAGGAGAGAAAAATGTGGATGTGTATGGTGTTGTTTTGAGACTGGTGAGGAGCTGTTGCCTCATGACTCCATCATTGGTAAGTAAAGCCGAGAGCTGTATCAGATTTAGAAGGTTCCAACCTCTGGACTCATCATGATTGCTATGTTCGTAAAGGCTGTCACTTAACTGTGCGGATATCTTTTCTGATGATCAAATATGCTTGTTTTTAATTAAAGCTAAAGGAAACAAAAATGTATTACATATGCTCCGGAACAGAGGTCTCCAACCTTGGCAACTTTAAGACTTGTGGACTTCAACTCCCAGAATTCCTCAGCCAGCAAAGGAATTGAAGTCCACAAATCTTAAAATTGCCAAGGTTGGAGACCCCTGCTCCAGAACAGTCTTATCGGGAACATTTGAGATGCATTTTTGGCTCGTTCATCACCATGGCAGGAACAGATCATTGTTCTAGGTCAGCCTTATCCAATTGATACCTTGCAGATATATTGGACTACCCTCCAGCCATTGGTAGTTCATGTCCATTCCACATTCAATGCAAAAGGAAATATACAATCTGGAGAAGAATTGCAGCTTCTCAAATCAAAATATTGCAGTTAGAACTAGGAAAATATATGGACCATACTGTGAATAAAACACAGGCTTTTTATTGTGAAGACAGGACAAATGCATATTTATTTTATTGAATGATATGTTGTAAACACTTTCAGTCATGTATTATTAAAATAAATCAGTTCATTATATTTATGCTCTACCTTCAGCCTTCTTCTACAAGAGTAAATTTTTCAGGGAGCTGAAAAACAACAGTGTGCCACCAGAGGGCATTGCATACAGCCTGTTCCCAGACTGAAAATTAAAATACTGATGTGAAAAATGTACTGTATAGATTTTATACTTAGCTCTGTGACGCTTATGCAAGTTTATTTATTCAAAGAACTCCCTGGTTCTGCCTTGTAGAATACAACATGGAGAGATAAGGGCAGAAATGACCAAGATGTTTAGCCTTGGAAACTTTCACATATGTAGCAAAGTGGTCAGTCTGTGGTTTATTTGGGGTTTTTTTTCCCTGCAACCATAAAACAGTAGCAGATGCTAGGGCTCATGCTGTTAATATATGAAGCTCTTCATGCTACATTAGCAGTTCTAGCCTGAACCTGTACTTCCTAGTGTGGTGTGATGGCCTTCAGTAATATGTTTCCTACCCCTCCCCTCCCTCTCTTTTTATGGTATCAGTACAATCTTCTTTTTAAATCATGCTTATCTGCATCATCTCATGTATTATGTGTCTCTCTCCCTCTCTCCCCCCACTTCCATTCCTCTAGGATAAATATATTTATCTATATGAATGCATTCGTGATGTCATCACCCAGAAACAAGTTTAGGCTCTGGTCTCTGCTCCTGATTAGATGATGGATAGAACTTCAGAGTGCAGCAGAATTGTGGACATAGACTGAACTGGTGCTTTCCTGCGCTGAGATGTGCAGGTACCCCAGGGGCTCTGACCTTGATCTGTGTGGAAGGTGAAATAATGAGTCTGTAAAAATGCTGGCTGTGATGTTCCACTCTTCCAGTTGCAGGAAGATAATTTCTGCTGACAGCAGAATTCTGTTCCTCAAGACAGGGTTGTGCATGCCATAACAACTCATTCTTCATTCTGGATACAGATACATTTGCTGTTGGGGTGGGATAGAAAAACCACCTCCTGAGCCTTCCCAGGTTTTGTTCAGTCCTTAAAATACAACGAAACATGTTGTTGAATATGGATAGAGTTGGTAGGTTCAAGATGTCTCATGACATCATTGTACAAATTTACAGCAAGTAAATTTCAGATAATAATCGCTTTGTGACAAAAACAAAGCTGGAGAAATTGCAAGAAGGGAATGGAATAAAGTTCCAGTGATTCTCCCTCTCTGTTACATTTCTGATGTTGCATGTTGGATCCTTATAACAACAGAGCTACCCAATTATGGCAGTTAAGTCCATCATACGGAATGGCATGGTCTGGATACCAGCATTTTTTCCCCTCCTGTTTTGACATTTTCCAATACAAATAGGCTGTGAAAAATACTTTATTGTTAACTGGCATGTTAACAGTAGGATAATCCCAAATCAGTGGTGCATTTTCTTTTCACATTCACAGCCAAATTATTCAGAAAGTTAATTTTCCATATATAAAATTACTCATATTTTTTTAAAACCAAACCTAAATCTGGCTTTCTTACAAAGAGAAAAATATTCTAAAGAGATGTGTTATTAGATCCAATCTAGTAATGTAAAATTAGAGGTAAAGAAAAGAATGGATTAAAAATTTACCAGATGAATTTTAGTAAAGAAATTATCAAAAAGAATGTCCTTATAGAGAATATGAATAATTTGGTATGAAAGAGATTTTCCACAGTGTTTGCATAAGTTCTTATTAAATGCAGAATAGGTTCTTTGAGAGATTAAAATTATGGAATGGTCTGGAAAAGATGATACCCAACTACACAAACACCATTTTGCCTTATTTTGAATTTTTCCAAAACTTGTGCCTAGCTATTGTTGCAGATAGGGCAAGTTTTCCTAAGTCCCTTAATCCATATTCCATATGCAGAAGCAGCTAGAAAATATACAGTCTCTAAAAAAACCCCACTCATATTGCAAATTTATAGCTTCCTCTGTTTCTCTTGAGTTCCATTCTTCACCTTAACTCTGGATTCTTGAATCTTACTTGGTTCCATCTCGAAGTGTATAGCAAAGACAAGGTGAAAACAACTGCAATAATAAGTTTTGGAGACACAACTGAAAGTTGGGCTTTTCTTCTTGCGAGTTCTGATTTGCGATCTTATGCTCATTTACACAAAAGTAACTCGTATTAAACTGAATTTAATTATTCAAATTAATATTCACAGGATTCCATGATAGGCTTTTCTTATCCTAAAGCATTGCTTGAGAATTTTTTTTTTTTTTGAGTTTCATGAAATCCAGTTTTGCTTTTTGCTTTTTTCTTTTTTGACTTACCCCCCCTAATTCCATTTTTTAAAGTTGTAACTTTAATTTTGAAATGGGATTGAACTATCCATTGGGAGAAGTGCATTTTTACAGATAGGTATGAGTTACCCCAATTTCCTGGGGAAAATGTTTTTATAATAATAAATTATTCTATGAAAAATGAAATGTTTTGCATTCAGTTTTGTCTACTTTCTTCACTTACATTTATGCTAAGAAAAAGAAATTATTATACTTTGAAATGTGCATGGTGTTTCACTGGATGACAAAGTTGTGGTCAAATTTATCATTAGTAGTCTTCTTCCAAAGGGCAAAGAAAAGACAGTGAGTTTTATAAACTATGCATTAATAAATCTAGGAAATGTAGGCTAGCACAAACCAGTAATCACTATTTTATGGCTTGAATGGTTCAGCAGATAGTTAAATTGATAGTGTATTGTAGATCATAGCTTTGGTGGGCCATACTTTCTAGAGCAACTTTTTCCAGTGCAAGCTGTGGATTCTTGAGTACTCAAATACTTCTGGGACTGTCAACATGGAAAAGGATGCCTTGAGTTTACAACCTTAAAAATAGACATAGTAAAACAATAGGAGAGAAATAGATGGAGGTGGGGTGAACAGCAATATTCTTTCAGCTATATGTAATTCAGCTTAGATCAAATACTGGTAGTCTTTGACTTATGATTGGTCACTCAGTGACTATTTGAAGTTAACATGGATCTCCACTGGAACCCAGTTCCAAAGTTCTGACAATAAACCCCCATCCCTATGGTCACATGATAGTATTTTATATCAGTTTTCTCCCCCCAAAACAGCATTTACTTCTGATTTTTGGCAAAACTGGCCTATGATGAACAATTGGTTTACTTTACCACTGCTGCAAAAAAATATGGTAAAATTGGTTAGTCATGGTGACCTGTATTTAGGCAACAAAAAACAATGTGCAGAATAGATAGAATAGATGGTACCTGGCTCAATACCTGTGAGAGGGATCTCAGAGTCCTGGTGGATAATCCCTGAGGCAGCAGTGTGCTGCAGCTGCTAAAAAAGCACTTGAAGTATTAATGTCACCTTTTAGTAAGACCATACTTGAAATATTTCATCCAGTTTGTTTGCATCAATATAAAAAAAGATGTTGAGACTCTAGAACAGAGTGTCAAAATGGCAGCCCACAGGACGGATGTGTCATGTGCAGGCCATGTCCACCCCAGCTCCACGAAGGGGAAAAAAACATTGCAAAACATCACATGACAGCGAGTTAGACATCAGTGCTCTAGAAAGTGTGCAGAGAAGAGCAACAAAGATGATTAGGGGACTGGAGGCTAAAACTAGAACAGAACAGTTGCTGAATTGGGTATGTCTAGGTTAATGAAAAGAAGAACTAAGGATGACATGATATATAAGGGATTGCTCCAAATAAGAGGGAGTCAAGCTATTCTCCAAAGCACCTGAATGCAGGACAAGAAGCAATGGATGGAAAACTCGTCAAGAAGAGAACCAACCTAGAATTTTCCTGACAAAACAACTAATCAATGGAACAATTTGCCCCCAGTACTTGTGGGTGCTCCAATACTGGAAGTTTTAAAGAAGAGATTGGACAACCATTTATCTGAAATGCTATAGGGTTTCCTGCCTGAGCAAGGGGTTGGACTAGACCTCCAATGTCCCTTCCAACTTTGTTTTTCTGTCATGACTTACAACCTAACAGGCAGGCTTCATTACTGTTATAAGTCAACTATTGTAAGTAGTCTTTCCAAACCTGTTGCACTTGAAATATTGATTAACTGACTGATTGATTATGTGCCACCAAGTTAATGTTGATTGTTAGCAACCACATCGATAAACCCCCAGAATTCAAGGTAAATTGGATTATAATTTATTGTCTCAAGAGGTGGAAGCACGTAACTGATCCTGCTGTGCTCAAAAGGTAAACTGAGTTATATCTGTATATAACTTCAATTAATGGGAAATTAAGAAAATATCTCAGATAAAAGGAACAGCAAACTACTAACTGTTGCCAAGAAAACAACATGGAAGTTAAGCCTGAGTAAAAAAAACCACTGTCTAATTTGTTTTCTCCTCAAGTTTGGTCATAATCAGCAAATATTGAGGGAACACATTATAGAAGAGTACAAGGTGGTATTTTGACTAGAGGGTAAATTTCTGTTGACTGCCTGGAAAAAGTTTTGAGAAAAATTTGGAGAAAGGTCACATTAGCATTCTGAGAAGCATAAGAGATTTAAGAGTAGGCAAATAGTAGAATTGGATGGAAAGTAGGAAAAGTATAAAAAAATGAGAGTTTTAAAGATTGACTCTCTGATAACAATTCTGAGAAATTCTAAACCACCTAATCTAGTCATGTAAATTCATTTTGGAAATGAAACTGAAAATAGCAGAAAGTTTTATGTAAAATTCTGTAACCTGTAAATTTCTTATGCGTCTTCTAAATCAGTCTGCTACCTGATTACACACCACATTTATTTATATATTGTCTGGCTAGCATATTTTCAAACATGGTACAATGTAGTCATCAGAATGAAAATATTGAAAACCTGAACAACTGAAATGCAAGACAGATGAGCCAGCTGATGGGGAAAAATTAATTATCTAGCATTTGTTTATGTGGTTTATTTTCTTTATTTTTAAATACTATTTTGTATAAGTCTTTTATTGTCCAACTTCCCATATCTCAAATCTTAGTGCTGCATTTGACTTTGAGAGAATACTGGGGTGTATATATTGAGCTATGCCATGATTTTTTTTTAAGATTTACAATTTGTTTCTGTTAATTAAATCACAATTAAGCCCAATTATCACAATTAAGCCCAAACAAGCAAACTATATTAAGGCTTTTATGCAGTGTGAGAACCCAGTCAGTCAACCAACTCCTTGGAAAGTTCCTATGAAAAGCCCAATTTGTCTTAGTGACACCTTTAGGCCACAAAACTCGTTTTGGCGAAGGCACCTTGCAATTTATGATCAAGAATGTACCACGGGGGCACATCTATCAAGAATATGCGCCATGCTTCCCTGCTACCGCCACCAGACACACACCTTAGCTTCTGGGGAAGCTTTGCAGACAGAGCAGGTGGGCGGAAGACTCGCTGCTCAGAGTGAGTCTTAGATTTCTGGCTTTGCTGGGTTTCATTCCTGGAGAATGGCCTTAAGAAAAAGAGGCCCTGAAATGGAGATCAAAGCTAGGAAGTTTGCTCTAAGCAAGTAACAAAGGCCCCAGATAATGTCTGGCTCCCAGGAGCATCACAATTAAAGAGAAGGGAAGAAAAGACAAGAAGCAATTGAAGTCTACACTGGGAAAGGCACAAGCAATCTGAGCCGGGGGTTGTGGGGGGGTGTTGGCAGGAAATGGGAGATAGAATTCCTCCTAAAGGAGTTAGGCAACGTTCAGCCTTTCCCTCTCTCCAGCCTATATTTGCAGCTCCCAACCTAGCCTTGCAACCTGGAATATTGCTAGCATTCTCAATGGCTTGGCTCTTGTGCTCTTTGCCAAGAGTCTGGCATGGCCGATGGAGCTAAATAAAATTGGGAATCCCTGACCTGTTTGCTTCTTAAGGCAAGCCACAGACACACAGGTAAATGATTTGTAATAAATTTGCCAACCAATATTGCCAGTCTAGTGAATACATTGCCTCGTTGCTTTTTGTTATAAAGGGAAATCGTCAGATTGGGATATAGACATTTTGTGACCCTTCCCGAATCCGTCATTCTTATAGTAGAATAAAGAAAATTGATTATTTGCTAGTTATATTTATTGATGAGATAAATTTATACGGCTGCCCAACTCTCACACAGGTGTTTACAACTTTAAAAATCCACAATATAAAAACCATACCCCTTCCAGAACAGCAGCAATACATTTTTTAAAAAACCATATTGAGAGTTTTGCAGCGATAATTCAGTGCCAGAAAATAAACACAAATGGCTGATGCTTCATGTAACATCTTTATAAACATAAGTAGATTTTACAAACCAGTTGTAGATTTCTCCAACATGGAGAAAACTCAAACATAAAACATGTTGCAAGTTCAGAGTAGAGCTCCAGTCTTCAGCAAGCAAGCAAGTTCAATAGACAGACTCAAAGCTCAACATAGCTGCAGAGCTTAACATAGAGCCACGCCTAGGCTACTTTTAATTTCAGTTTCCAGCCCAGGCTAATTCTAGTTTCAGTTTCCAAAACAGTCTTCATTGGCTGTTTTAGTTGACATGCCTATTCATTGGCTGACCTTGTTACCAAGCTCTATTCCAGTTCATGAATATACTCTTGACAGGTACAACAAATTTATATAGTTTTACCCGATGGTGTTCTATAGGAACTCAAGGCAAGTTATAGAATCACGGGACCAAAACCCGGGACCTTAGAGGTCTTCTAATTTAACCCCCTGCTCAAGGCAGGATTTATCCCAGTCAAATGGTTGTCTAGTCTATCTTTTGAAAACTTCCAGTGATGAAGCACCCACAACCCCAGAAGGCAAGCTACACCATTGAGAACAATTAATGAAATAGGGAATTATTTTCAGTTTACTCTCACAAAAAAAAAAAAAATGATGAGGTGGATTTAAGGTGACAAAGTGTCTGGCTCATGTCTGTAGGTGGACTTTAATTTGGCTCTCCCCAATTTTAATTCAACACTTGTACCAGTTACACCGCATTGAATCTAAGCTACACAATGGCACAAGGTCTTACTACTAGCCTTAGTACCTGACCAAATGTATTTTTATTTAGCATAATTTAAAATTTGATATTAATATTGCGGTGTATACATTTAAAACATCCATCAACCGAAGTGAAAGAAAGTCAGAAATGCTAAAGAAATGAATTTTAATCTGAAAACGAAGAGTTGGAATTGGGCAAGGAAATAGACAAAGGTATCTTTACTTGCATATGGAAAGTGCTAAGCCAAAACCAGTTTCATGATATCTTACTATGGTGAGTTAACATTGCAAAAGTGGTTTCAAACTATGGTTTAGAGCTTAGCATATTGTGCAACTTTAGCATAGCAAAGTATTAACTTAGCAAAATGCATGGCCCCATCACATACTAGGTTTTTTTCTTACCTACAAACTTTAAAATCATGCAGTCTTTCATTCTAACATGTTTTTATATATTTGCATCATGCATATAGTTGCACACACATGTACATGCATAAATAGGATGATTTATGATTGTGTCATAAGGTGGCCATATTCAGTTGGCCAAAAAACATAGAGAAGAGGACAAAGCCAGACTAAGTATAGGTTGCTGCCACATTTCAAAACAAACAAAGTACAGGCGCAATGGGTTGTTGAGTGTAGTCTAGAGTTAGATAACAGGACCAGCTACTGCCTAAATTAATAGCTAGAATTTCCTCTTAAGAATATACAAATTAGTACTGAAAGCAGTTATACAGGAATACTTCATGGGCTTTATGCAACTAGGTCTCCAATAGAGCACTGAAAGCTGCTATTATGCCTGGAAATAACTTGACAATTGTTGTTATCTGCCCCAAAGTCGCGACTCTAGGTGATTTCGTGTCCATATAGGGTTCCTCCTCTCCCCCCGGCAATAGCATGGAAGTGGATTATCATTGTCTTCCAGGATGTTGTTTCTTCTGGGACTTTGTTTCTTCTTTCCAGTCTAGCCAAATTGAAGTAAGCTGACCTTGGAAAGCTAAATGGGGTCAGAACTTGTAATAACTTGAATTGATTTTGTATCTTGACTCGTGATGAATGCATCTCTTCTTTTATGTACACTGGGAACATATGCACCAAGACAAAATTCCTTGTGTGTCCAATCACACTTGGCCAATAAAGAATAAAGAATTCTATATATCAGTAACGAAAGAAAGAATCCTATTATATTTTTATTTTGCTCTTATTTCTACTGCTTTATGTTTTTATGGTTGCAAACTGCCAGGAGTCCTTGGATTCTGGCAGTATATAAAAGAGAGAAAATGAGAGAAGGATAATAGATTGCCATGAAGGTCCAGAGGCTGCAAGTTATACTGGATATGTCAACTCATAAATAGTAAGGAAATGTCATCTTCATTTCTGATAGTGCCTTTAGATTCCTCTGGACTCCCATAAACATTCTCAGAACATAAAAATGATGTGTGGTTGCATTCCTCCCTCCAAATAGGTTAAAATATCTCAAAATAGGTTAAAAGAAAAGGCTGATAGGAAACAGCCTGCAATGGTGTAGAAGCAGAAGAGTGTCTGATAATCTTTTAACTATTTGCAACCTCTGGCAATCACTTTGTGACAGCATCCACAATACAGGGAGTCCTCGACTAGTCTAATCTAGTGAAGAGTGGCTAGTCTAGTGAAGAGAAGGACCAGGGGAAACATGATAGCAGTGTTCCAATATTTGAGGGGCTGCCACAGAGAGGAGGAGGGGGTCAAGCTATTTTCTAAAGTAGCTGAATGCCAGACAAGGAATAATGGATGGAAACTGATTTAACCTGGAAATAAGGAGAAACTTTCTGACAGTGAGAACAATCAACCAATGGAACTGATTAAAGATTGGGAAGCCCAATACCAAATTCCACTCCATTAACACTCCATGTTAATTAACATTAATTAATGTTGTTAATGCTAACAACATTAGCATTAACACTCCATGTTTCTCTAAATAAGTAAAACACAAATCTTTAGAAGGATATCCCCAGAAAAAGTATGGGAGGATTCATGTAGTATGCTAAGCCATAATGTGATTTTTATTTGTATGTCCTGTCAATCCAGCCATTGTAGTTAGTAAATTATGAATGTGGATCTTCGGTTATTCGGGTTTTCTCCCGCGTAAAATTGGAAGTATTTTGGCGACATTTCGACGAAATCTCATTCGTCATCTTCAGGCTTGTGTCTTGTGTTTCTTGGAGTAATGTGAAAAAAAAAATATGAATATATCTTTATGAATCCAGCCAACTGTGATTTATTCAATAAATCTGGGACAAGCATATTCGGAGCCTGCCTAGCATTCTAGGCTTGTTGAGATACATGATTTCTTGCACAGCTTTTTTAAAAAATCTGCTCTACTTATCAGCAGAGTAGCTAAATATGTATTCCTCCCCTCTCCTATTCCCCCTTATTCCTCTTTTAGCCTTTTTCCACAGAAAAATACACATACTCAGTTTGTTGCACTTCCTCTACTTTATGAAGAGGCATTTATGAAACATTTCTTTAACTTTAATGCAACGGAGGGTGGGAGAGGAAAATGTGTAATCTAGGCCACCACTCACCCATGATCTTTCAAATCATCCTGGTCTATGTACCTGCTGTGTTCTCACATTGAGATGGGCTCATGTTTATACCTTGAAACACCTCCAAGAAACATGGACTGAGATTGCCTGTGGCATTTCAAACCCTGGATGGCCCTGCTAGGAGCAATGAGTCAGGGATGCTTTCCATCCCTCTTTGGTCCTGCAAATGACTCCCCGGTGGTTTCCTCCAAGTCACCAACAGTGCAACCACACCAAGATTAAAACCTTTGGTTCCCATCCTCTCTCTCTGCTGCCTATCTAAGATCCAAGCCACAAGAATGCCAAAGCATTTATGACAAGTGCCCACAGAAAAAAAAAGAAAGAGTCAGAAATATCTAGAGGAGGAGAAGGAGGCAGCATAGCTTATGTTTAGGAGGAACATCTAAATGTTCATGACTTGGGTATAGTCAAAGAAGGTAGCTGAGGATAGCGGCAGGTCTCAAAAAGAACCTTACCAGTACTCAAAATCCTGAGTGGGATCACAACTCAAACATATTGGCAAATATTTATGCAATCTATCAAGGTATTTCTCTTCTTCTGAGAAAGCTGTGCATGACACAGCTATCTTGACTTGTTTGACTAGACTCTGTGGAGACCCCTCCTAACATCACTGATAGCCTTTCTTTACATCAGCATGGAGCCAAAACAACGGTGTGAAGGGAAGACACAATAGTCCCAAGTGCTCTAAGTTGCACAAGGGGAGAGAAAAATATTATGCTTATAAAAACCTCACTGTGGCTAGTTAACTGAAGTCTCAGGAGAAAAGGTCATGGAGGTGCTCAGGAAGAAGATTAAATGTTTCAGCAGCAAAAGAGGCTAATCCTTTGAAATCAGTAAAAGGTCAGGACATAGTCAATGAACTGCAGCTGACTATAGCACGTATCTCACCATAAATATACTGTTAGTAAGTTGTGACAAAAAAGATGGGATGGGCTTTTTTCCTCCCCGCTGAGGAGAGAATCAGTTGAGAGCTGAAGGTTGCAGGTCTGACGCCCAAATGGAGCCAGATAACTATTCCCCTTTCTCTTGTCTTTCTGACACCCTCTTCCTTTCTTAAACTAGAAGAAGGACTGAGAACTTTTACTGTATGCAGCATTTAAATTTCTATTAAATTTCTATGTCCTCAGTTCTAGAGTTGCAAGTTGCCCATATATGTCCTCCCTTGTGAATTGGGTTCACAATCTATGGGTGCTATTAGATGCAGCTTGATCAATATACTTTTGTAGTACAAAGCACCCACTGAATTCTATAAGTAAGTTATAGCCCTCCTGGGTAGTGCACAGTGTAAGCACTCAGGTACCACCCTGCCACATTGTATATGTGGCTTCCAAATGTAATGCTCAAAATGTAATGATTAGAATACTTAGCCCAAGAATAGGCAGGGGTGTCAAACTGGTGGCCTACAGGCTGGATGTGTCACGCACAAGCCATGCCCACCCCAGCTCCGCGAATGGGAAAAATGTCGTGAAACATCACATGATGGCAACGTGATGTCACAAGTTTGACACCCATGTTATAGAGCATTTATTGCCATTTTCACAGCAGGCACATGAAATCTTATAGTCTTCATTTTCATAAAGAAAATGGGACAGTTTTCAAAGAATTGTATAGCCTTTAAATATTTTGCTGTCAGGCTGGACAGAAGTCACCATTTGCACTCCAACAGTCCACTTTCAGCATATATTCACTGTAATCTTAATTGCCCAATGAACGCTTCCTTCCCAAATAGCTTCGTTAACTTCTCAATCTGATTTCCTTTATTTAAGCCGATTGTAAATTTTCCTACTTTGAGCCCATGCAAAGTTAATCAGTGCATTTCTAAAGTTTTCATGGTACTTTGATTTTCTTTTTCCATCCCATTAAATTAAGGAAGGATTTAGCCGATTCCATATTTTGTAATGTAAAGTAAGGAATATTACTTGCTTTCAATAATTACATCTATGGCAAACTTAAAGGAGATTTGAAATGCTACTTCCTAGTTCTGTTTGTTTTAGCATTCATCCATGTCTGTGTATGCTTTATTGCCTATTGTGATTTGATATATTCTTTTTGAAAGCCATTATGAGAAACATATTGGCTAGAAACAAAGGTAGCCTAGGTACATTGTATGAATGGCTAATTCTTCTACAGATTATCAGTTAGCCAATCTTCCAAAGTTGAATAAATATAAATTTGTAATGACTGTCCCAACAGGGCACATTTTCTATACCTTATCCTTTCTTCTTCACAGTTACAAAATTTGTGAGAAGTTAGGATAATTATTTTGATGTCAAACTGAAATAACGTATAATGTATATGCTTTACTAGTAGTCAGAAAGAAATAGTACCAGTGAGAACAGGCTGTACAGGCTCAAATGCTCCTTCCAGTTCAATGATTGCACAATTCGGCAATACTAAATAGGTTTATACTGGGTAAGCAAAGTTGCAGGTGTTTATCTGAGCAACAACTCAATGTATGAAGAAAAAAAGAATATCAAGAATAAAAAGGTGAAGCATTGGAAGTAGTTTCTGTGAAATGCATGCAAATAAATCTCTTGGATGGGTGCCTTTGTTACTTTGCTGACTAAACTTTTCCAGCCATTATGTGTTTATGTTTTTCTTTCTATTTAAGAGAGGCTGCATTGCCTTTTGTCATCTAAACTGAATCTCTGCTTAATATGTCTCTTTAAGTCTCAGTATGCTTTTAAATTAAATTTTCCAGGCACACCTGTCTGTGGATTGTCTCTTTCCTGGAGGAAGAGCCTAAGTGGTCTAAAATTGACTGTCTATGAATCTTTACATTAAATTGCACCAGTAAAATTAGGATTGATTCAATGGGCCAATATAACAATCTAGGGCTCAGTAGGGGTGGGGGTGGGGTGGGGGCTTTTGTTAGTTTCCACCAAAGCTCTGGGTGGAAAAATCTTCTAACAATCGTTTAAGAATGTTAACTCATCCTTAATGCTAACAAAAGCATAGTTACTGCAGAAGTCCAGTGGAAAGAGAATTCTCTAGGGATTTAATGGAAGTGTAGGGAGCCAGGAAGGCTGCAAACATCGGAGAGAGGATTGCGCGTAAAAACAGGACATTCACCCATAACCCATGGCAACCTCATTAAAGAAATGCATGAACATCACATTTTAGCTATGATCGACTGTTCTCTAGAGTTTCATTTTTTTAAAAAAAAATGAAAATGGATAGGAAGAAAAAAAAGTAGTTAAGAGAAATTCTCTTTGAGGTGACAAGCACCTTTGTAGACTAGTGGGCAGGAGGGAAAGGACAAAAGCCCTTGTAACAGTCTAGGCCTAGGCAGGACGATGCTATAGGCAACTACAACTTCTTTAAATCCCTTTTAATTGGCCCTGGCAGCTGTGGCTGGCAAGAACTGATGGATGCTATACTTTCTCAGAAATAGTTCATTCATTCATTCATTCAACCTCTTCCTCTCTCTCACTCCCTCCTCCCTCCCCCCTCTCTCTCCCTCCCTCCCACTCCCTCTCTCCCTTCCTCCCTCTCTCCCTCCCCTTCTCCCTCCCACCCTCTCTCCCTCCCTCGCTCCCACTCTTTCTCTCCCTCCCTCTCTCTCCCTCCCTCTCTCTCTCCCTCCCTCCCACCCACTTTCTCTCCCTCCCTCCCACTCTCTCTCCTTCCCTCTCTCTCCCCCTCCCTCCCCCCTCTCCTCCCTCCCTCTCCTCTCCTCCCACTCTCTCCCTCCCTCTCTCTCTCTCCCACCCACTCTCTCTCTCCCTCCCACTCCCTCCCCTCTCCCTCCCTTCCCCCTCTCTCCCTCTCTCTTCCTCCCTCTCTCCCTCCCTCCCTCCCTCTCTCTCCCTCTCTCCTCCATATTTTATGTGTCTCGGTGCGTATCAGTTGCTGGCAGGTCTCTTCTCCGCGCCTTCCGTTTGAATGAAATGCCTGCGCGAGGGAGGCAGCGGGATCCAGGCGCCCGGTCGCTAACTCCTCCCCGCGAGTCTTTACCTCCCAGCCCAGCCCAGCCCAGCCCGTGTGAAACCCAATAACCGCGACCATCCAGCCATGCCTCCCCTTCCCGGCGACGCCGAGCAAGACGAGCCCAGGAGCTTCGGAAGGTGCAGCCGGCCGTGGTAGCAGATTTGGAGCCTTCCTGCGCACCGCTCGGGCAGAGGGAGACGGCCAAGCGGCGGCCAGCATGCGGGCTGCGGGAGGTGCGCTCGCCGCCCGGCTGGACAGCCTCTTGCCTTGCTGGCTCGTCCTGTCGCTCTCCGGCACTCTGGCATCGGCGCAGCCGCCGGGGGTCGCGGTCCTCTGCCCGCCGCTCTGCCACTGCGAGGAGGACGGCATCGCGCTTTCCGCCGACTGCTCCGAACTAGCGCTCGCCTCCGCGCCCGGCGGCCTCAGCTCCTTAACTGCCTACCTGTAAGCACAGACCTGTCAGGCGCTTTGCTTTACTTTGCTTCTCCCTGGGAGGGGAGGGGAGGGGGAGAGGGAGATGGAGGCGGGTGGAGGAACGAAGGAGGCAGCCCTCCTGGCGGAGGAGCGTCTCTCTCTCTCTCTCATTTTCTTATTCTCTCATTCTGTGTGTGTGTGTGTCTATCTCTCTCATTCCTCCCCCCTCTCTCTCATTCTGGCTCTCCCTCCCTCTCTCATTCTCTCTCTCTGTCTGTCTCTCTCTCTCTCATTCCCTCCCTCTCTCTCTCTCTGTGTCTCTCTCTCATTCTCTCTCTCTCCCACTGTCTCTCTCTCTCATTCCCTCCCTCCTTCTCTCATTCTCTCTCTCTGTGTCTCTCTCTCTCTCTCTCTCATTCTCTCTCATTCCCTCCCTCCCTCTCTCATTCTCTCTCTCTCTCATTCTCTCTCTCTCTCGTTCTCATTCTCTCGTTCTCTCTCTCTCTCTGTCTCTCTTTCATTCTCTCATTCTCTCTCATTCTCTGTCTCATTCCCTCCCTCTCCCCTCTCTCCCCCCTTAGCAAAGCCTGTTTATACTGTGATGTTCTGCTTGCGTTACTTCTTGATTGCTACGGATCAGCGGAAACAGAGCTTGTTTGCAGGGCAGATTCTGGTTGTTTAAGAGTATATTTATCTTGAGTAATTAGGGCAAACTGCGTCGGGGATCCCATCTCTCTCTTCCCTAGTGCTCAAGTCAAGGGGCCGGGACCTTTTGGGGATTTGCAGGCTTGGCGAGAGTCAACATCCAGCTTGTCCCCCGCAGCTTGGAAACTGAAGGGGTCGGGGATGATGATGGGGTGGGGGTGGGGGGTGGGGAGAGCAAGCTCTTCTGGTCCGGTGAACCCGAACCACGGTAGAGGAGAACCGTTTGAAATTTCGCTTCCACCGGTCCTAGCCACGTCTATTCTGTTCTTTGGAAAGTTGTTTGCTCGTCTATCTGTAGCGTAGCTGAATGAGACTGTAACAAAACTGGGGTAATCCTTGCCTCCCTGCATGCTTCGTGGCTGTTTTCTCCAAGCGGCGCTTTCCCTTTGAAAATCAGACAGCCACCCGCTTATGAAAGAGGTTTTGCATATTGAGGCAAGAGAAGGTTTAGCTAAACTTCCCTGCGCTGGCGAAGGGAGTGAAAGAATTTGGCTTTGCTTTAAGAAAGCATACAAAGAGACAATGCAAAACATTTGGGAAAGGCTGTCCGGAAATATGTGAGGAAGGTTTTGTGGAATACCTGACAAAGAGAGCTAGTGTCTGTTTCTTCACACTGTAACAATGTGTTGTTGTTTTTTTCAAATTTGGCAACTTTAAGGTGTGCAGACTTCAACTTCCCAGAATGTTCCAGTCGGCATTCTAAGAGTTGAAGTCCACACATCTCAAAAGTCGCCAAATTTGAAAAACACTGCACTAAACAATCTGTCTGTACTTTAAGCAGCAGGTCTGCCTAGAGGTCAGATGGGAGCCTTGCCTTGGGGTCTTGGGGCATTTCTGACTGTTTTGTGGGAGAACACTCACACCTGGTTATCTCCCGCCAAGCCAGTTTTTCTCCTTTAAGAGGAATATACGGCTATTTCTAGGAGAAAACTGGATTCTGTTAAAACTCAGGAGGTAATACAATTGTCTTATCTCCCAGACTTTGGCTTTCTGGTTGTTATTTGAATGTGTTTCTCCTTTACACCAAGCTGCGGAAAAAAAAGATGTTTAAGAAGGAAGGTTTTCTAGATAATTAAGGATTTGATCTACAGTGCAAGCTATCTAACATGGTGAGCTATACGTAATCAAGATATTGGCTTGAGTGCTCAAAGTTCTATATTCAGAGTCCTTCTGCAAAAACATAAATAAAAATGAATTAGTGAAAATCTTTGGCTTCAGCAATGAAGCCTTAGTGGGAGGCAAATTTGAAATGAAAGTAATTTCTCATACTAGTCATCCTAGTGGCTCCATAAGCAACCTTATTAAATAACTGAGGTCAGCCCTGTGCTCCAGAGTATCTGTTCCTATATATAATACTTTCCATGGCTGGGAGCCTGTCCCCTTTAAAATGCATCTTTTCCCATCCATGGCATTACTTTTGCACTAGGCATGTGAACAACTGATTTCTACAGAACACTTAAGAATCCAACAAAGTGAAATAAGGATGAGGCTGTCCTAATTTGGAGCTCATCATGCAGCATTAAAATATAAATAAAATAATAAAATAAAATATGTTAAAATATTCAGGGACCCAGTCCACCCCTTAATTCATCCAAATCTGCTTTGTCTTCAAGGTCTTTCCCTTCAAGGCCAGCCCGAGAGACATCCTGATCAGGCTCCTGATTACCTACAGCAGTAATTTGCTTATAGAAAGCCCTGCTTACACCTTTGTGTAATTACAAGTCTTTGAACTACAGAAGCAGCAACTGTTGATGCTGCTTCCCTTCTCCCTGTACAGCCTGGTTTGACTCCCTATGGCTGTAAGTGCTAGCAGGACTGAAAGCTATGCTGAAAATCAGCACCCCTTTTAAGGTCAGCGACAAATGCTCTATTTGTTTGGTGCTGAACTAGCCCTGGGTTTGACACAGGGATCCTAGGCACAAGGTCAACACAACCAGTCTCTCATCACAAAGCTGGAATGCGTATTACACATATGAACTCTGTGAGAAAGACTCTTCACCTTTCAGGCATGAGACCAAGAACATAAAAGGGGCACCAAAGGTCCTTTTTTTTTTGCTGTAGTTATGAATTTAGAATTATGCTATGTTAGAAAGAAAGGTGAACATGTATTTAACATCTTTCAAGGAAAAGGTCTTTGAGAAACTTTGGAGTAGATAAATAGTGAAGAAAAAGCTTAAGTACCTCCCTCTCTTTTAAATTCTGTCTTGACACATCTTTGCTTTTGTGGTTTGTTAACATGTGCATTCTTGCACTTATTAATATATCCTGGATAATTTGATCCTTAGTACTTCTATTTAGATTGCCAGATCACATATGATAAATTTCTACAATCAGGAACTTTTCAGGGATTTTTGACTACAACTCCCATCTTTGACATAGCTGACCGAAAATCCAGTCCTTGGCAGCCAGAAGTTTTTTAGCTGGAACGCTGATAGCCCTACTCCAACATAAACAGCAGAATCAAGGAATCTGCTAAAAAGCTTATTCTGGCTATGGAAGCTCAAAGATCATGCCTGGTGTTAAACTACAAAAAAAAAATGGAGGCATTTTTTGCTCCAGCTAGAAAGCTCTGAATTTAGGGCATCTGCAAATATTAATTGCTTTCAATTGATCTATCACTTTTTATGGGCAAGCTTAGTGTAAATCTAAAGGACTGATGCATACAAGAATTGTAGGCTGGATCTGGGAGTTAAAAAAAAAAATCTGGACAAACCACTTCTAAATGTTTGCCAAGAAAATGACATTGACTTCTCTATGTAGTTACCTCGAAGTCTATCTAGCTAAGCTCAAAGGAGTCTTTTATCACATTGGAACTCTTCTAGGAACATCCCTCTAGGAGACAATAATTCAGTTTCAGCATGTGGTGGCGCCATTGACAGTTCTTTATGGGAATCAACCTTACACTATAAAATATAGTCTCCAAAATGCATCCTTAAATAAAAAAGTTCCTCCAACTTTTTAATTTCTGAATAATAATTCATTTAAAACTTTTCCTTTGGATTTCGCAGAAGTAGAATAATTAGCTCTCCCACATCACTGTTTAGAAATCTTTTGATCATGGTTGCATTCACACTTATATTAACCAGAGTTTATTCAGGTGAATTTTCTGGCTTGCAAAACATATTGAACCATGCATTAGCAATATGAATTGAATTCACACAACACTCTAGGCAAAATCTAGTTTTGCAAGCTACATCTGCAAATATATATTTGTGGAAAGTAGATAGGGTATTTCTATCTAAAAGTAAATGAAGTGAGTTTAGCTACATTAGTTTTATTGTCAGGACTAAAACTCTTCCAGTGTGGATATAATAAAACAGTAAAGAAACCATTATTGAATACAGTAGCTCAAGAGAAAAGGAATCCTTTAGAATTTTATTAAATAGTTACTTTTTAAATAGATTTATCTATGGTTACTGAGTATTTTATTCTGCCATGGCTGATTTCAGCCCAGTCCAGCTACCTACCCACTTTAGATTATAATTCTTTTTCAATAATCACATAGCCATGAGACAAAGGTGGTAATATAAGATTAAATCAACATATTAATCTAAGGACAGGTTCATAGCATCATTCATTCCTTCAGCTCTTTTTTGTATAATATTAATCTTCAATCCAGGTAGGCCTGCTTGAATGAAAGACTATTAGATTTAGGATATCTTAAAAGTGTAGCTATGACTCTGGAAGTGAGGGTAAAAAACCATATCCTTGGAAGGAGGTAACAAACAAACTACTCCTAAAGAGCAAGCTTGCCTTAGTGACCCCATGTTGCTCTTTTTCCACCCCAGTTCAGCTCTTTGGTGTGTTGTGTTATGTTGTGTTATAATATTGATTGTAGCAATAAATAGCAATCTCTCTAGTTATCTCAGTTTTGTTCTTTCTTCTCTGCTGCTGAACTTGTACAAACTGGAATTCAAGTCAGTAGATGTTCATTGAGTTTCCCATTCTCTTCAACATTCTTCACCCATCTTTGGAATTTCACACCCTGTGCATGAATTTGAAATTCAAGTGCCATCTTTCCCTTCTCTCTTCTAAATTTCTTGCTGAATGCAAACAGAGTAGTCAGTGATAAATTGCACAATCTGGACCTTATCCCAGGCAGAAAGCTGTCCCCGGTTAACTTGAGTTTAGTCTATCTTTTCATCCTTCTGTGTACTGAGGAAAAGGTGTTAGAATTTAATATTTGAAATTACCTAAAAGCTTCTATCTCCACTGCTAGCATTAGAATGTGGGCGAGCACCAGATAATAACTGCATTCATTCAAAAGAAGATGTAGAAATGTTATTGCTGCATTCAAGAAATTACTTACTGGCTGGATTGAGACAGAAATGGAAAATATAGGACGGGGTCGCCAAATTTTCAGACTTCAGGGACCACCAAACTCATAATTTTAAATCCCAGGGACCGCTAACTGGTTGTGTGGGTGTGGCCTAATTTGTGGGTGTGGCTTGGTAGTCATGTGACTGGCTGGGCATGGCTTGTATGTAAATATTATAAATATTTATATAAATATTGAATTTTTTTTAATATAAAAGAGCAACTTTTACCTTAAAGCAGGCAAAGCAGGCAGGCAGACTGAGTTGCTCACAGTATCACAGATTCATCCAGAAATCTATCCATTGGCCATTGGCTAGCTCAGTCTGTCACATAAAATTTGCTTGCAAGCAAACTCACAAAATTAACTCACAATACACCATGCATGTATATATTGATTTTTTTATTTTAAAAAGAGCAACTTTTACCCAAAATCAGGCAAAGCAGGCAGATTGAGTTACTCACAGAATCATTCAGTGATCTATCTATCTGCAAGAAAAACCAAAAGTACACATATAGACTGAGTGAAACCAGGCTCAATAGCAGTAACTGTGAGAGGGATCTTGGAGTCCTAGTAGACAACCAGCTAAATATGAGCCAGCAGTTTGCAGCAGCAGCCCAAAAAGCTAATGCAATCCTAAATTGTATTAACAGAGGGATACAATCAAGATCAAGGGAAGTACTAATACCACTCTATAAAGCCTTAGTAAGACCACATCTAGGGTACTGAATCCAGTTTTGTTCACCATATTATAAAAAAGATGTTGAGACTCTAGAAAAAGTACAGAGAAGAGCAACCAGGATGATTAGGGGCTGAAGGCTAAAACATACAATGAACAGTTGCAGGAACTGGGCTTGGCTAGTCTAGTAAAGAGAAGGACCAGGGGAGACATGATAGAGGTTTTCCAATATTTGAGGGGCTGCCACAGAGAGGAAGGGGTCAAGCTATTTTCTAAAGCGCCTGTAGGCCAGACAAGGAATAATGGATGGAAACAGCTTGCCCTCAGAAGTTGTGGGAGCTCCATCACTTGAGACTTTCAAGAAGAGATTGGACTGCCATTTGTCAGAAATGGTGTAGAGTCTCCACTTGGGCGGGGGGGTGGACTAGATGACCTACAAGGTCCCTTCCAACTCTGATTATCTGTTATCTGTTATCTGCCATCGGCTAGCTCAGTCTCTCAAATTTGCTTGCCATGAGCCTGCACTGAATTTTCTTGAAAGCAAACCTTAAGTCCTAAGGAAGGTTCGGCTGTACTTACAAGCAGAGCCAAAGATCTGAAGGCTAGCTAGAAAGCAAGAAATCCAACCATTTCCTGCTTCCTAGCAAATCTAAATCTCCCGGCACAGCAGAACAGATTTATTTATTTATTTATTTATTTATTTATTTATGTCAATTGCTTACAAGATAATAGGTATAAGTAGAAACATAGTTATGAATACACGGATACATAAAAGAAAAATTTAAAAAAATAAAAGAAACAATAGGACAGGGACGGTAGGCACATTGGTGCACTTATGCACGTCCCCTACAGACCTCTTAGGAAAGGGGTGAGGTTGGAAAAAGGAAAAATAGCAATTTAGCAGACAAGTTCATCAGATAAGGAGTAAGTGGGCAGGAAGGGTTCCTGTGGGCCATGTGGGTGGCACAGCCTTGTGTTTCTGCGCAGCCTGGATTAATTGCTTTTGGGGGGGGGTGCTCTGGGGGTGAGATTTCTCTGCGGCCTACCAAAATTTTCTCACGACCCACCAGTGGGCTGTGGCCCACTGGTTGGCGAGCGCTGATCTAGGACATTGTAGATATTTGTTGAATTACAACTCCCAACAGGCATGGCCAATTATTAGAGTTCCTCACTCTTAAATGGGGTCCAAATGATCTTAGGGTTTAGGACAGTTACATCTGTTGTGAAATTTCCTCTGAATTTCAACTGTTTTGCTTAATTCAGTCCATTCACATATTTTTCTTGCAACATGATTTTGAATGTCTCTTTAGTAAAATGCTTCTTACTACTACAACTTGAAGTTTCCACATATACTTAAGAAGGGACCAACTCTGTATTTTGTGGAAAACACAGAATATATAATTTTGAGATACAATCTTGAGTACTTTCACAGGAAGAATTTGGTGTCATTCCCATACAGGGATTTCTAAATAAAGCATCAAACTTTAGGCTACTAACAAAGTTGGTGGCAAAATACACTGCCCTAAGGAGTACACTAAGGAATACACAAAAATACACAAAGCCCTAAGGAACTTCAATTTTATGATTTTTGTCTGTTCAACTTCATCTTCCTAAGATCTTCTGTCTTCAAGTTATTTATTTTGCAGCGTAGCAGTTCATGAATCTGCTTTCATTTGCATGTGGTGGACAGTGGATGTAATTATGCCTTCTGCAAAAACAGGTTGTACTGAGGTATTTTTATTGGCCAGAAAGCAAATGCTGCAAAAAAAGAATTATATTTGTAGAGAGAATAAGTATTACCTATATTAATTATGTACCAATCATGATGGATTTTACATTCTGAAATCCAAATTAAGCATTCTTGTTCAACTTACATTCAAATTTAGAACAGAGAGATTAAGAAGAGATTCTCCAACAAGGGAGATTCCGATTCCCAATTCAAAAATTTCAAAATAACCAAGGCTCTATTCTCTGTCACATTCTGCTTCATACCAGATAGCAGAATATATAGACAGAGGCTGTACTTGTTGCATCCTAAACCATTTATTAAAACCAGCACCATGAATCCACAAATGGATCAGAACTAGTGAAGGTGCTGTAAAGCTACTAGTATATGTGCCATACACTAGTTCCCATAAATACACATTTTTATATTGTCTATGGCTTTTGGACTCTCTTCAAACAACCCCTAGGAGTGTATCATGCAGGTATCTTGAAAGAGTAAGTAAAATATAAATCTGCTTTGTTTTTGTTTGTTGAATTCTTTATCAAATTTATATGGTAGGCTATTTCACAAAAAGCAATTCTGAGTGACATACAATAATAAGTCAATATATAAAGACAATCATTATTAAAATTATAAAACAGTCATATAGGGACTCTGGACAGTGTACAATTAAAGGTAAAGGTTCCTTTCACACATATGTGCTAGTCATGTCCAGCTCCAGGGGGCTGTGCTCATCTCTATTACAAAGCCAAAGAGCCAGCGCTGCCCCAAGACGTCTCCATGGTCATGTGGCTGGCATGACTAAGCACTGAAGGTGCACAGAACGCTGTTACCTACCCACCAAAGGTGGTCCCTATTTTTCTACTTGCATTTTTACATGCTTTCGAACTGCTAGGTTGGCAGAAGCTGGGACAAGTAACAGCAGCTCACTCCATTACACGGTGCTAAGGATTCGAACCACCGAACTGCCAACCTTTCTGATTGACAAGCTCACTGTCTTAGCCATTGAGCCACGGTGTCCCTTTAGTATACAATTAAATACGAGCAAATACAATATTAACCACAGTCATTGACCCATCTCAGAATTTCATCAGTCCCTGGGGATCCTCGGATCTGATGGCATAGCCAGATCTTGAGGACTTCCTGAACATTAACATGGATGGAACATTAACCTCACTTCAGGAGGCTGGGGGAGAAGAACATTTCATAAGACAGGCACCACAGTACAGAAGACACATCTTCTGAGGCCCATCAGTTGGGACTCTGCAGTATGTCTTCTCTACCCTATCTTGTGGGACAGGCAGCTACATTTGGGGAGCAGCAGTCTCTTGGATAACCCAATCCCATGCCATGAAGGGATCTAAAGCACTTTGAATTGTACCTGGAAGCAAAATGTCAATCAATGAAGCTTATGGAGCAGCAATATAATCTGTGCCACATATAACTAGCTGCCTGGCTGCTGCATGCTGCATCAGTTGAACCTTACAGATACCCTCCAAGGGCAGCCTAAGACTCCTAATGAAAAAAAATGAAGAAATTCCATTCTATATTCATTCCTTGAAGAATGAAGATCAAGTAGGGTTCTAAAATTATTGGATTGTTAAGTGTAATACTTGTATAGACAGGATTATATGAATGAAGTAACCTGGGCCTACAACACCATGATTAATATTTATAAATATTTAAGACAACACTAGACCTCCAAGCTATCCTATGAAGGAAAATCACATGCCCCATGATGATACAAAGGAATTAAGCCTAATAATGTTAAAGCTGGCAATTAAATGTCTTATGGAAATATGGAAAAAGTAAAACATGAGATGTCATTCCAGATGCCATATTGCATTGGTCTCTGGAAACTGAGGAAGTTGAAAAGCCGATTAATTGGTTTATTTATAGCAAAATATTGCCAGAATTATACAGTAGTGCAATGTTACATACACATGTTTGTAAGGACATTGAAATGTCCTTATGGTCATGTGTGTACATTCATGCGGACCAGAGGAGTCTGAGAATTGACATGACTGGATTAGAGAAGGGTGTTATACATTCTAATCCTAGACCCACAAATTTTAAATGCCAGGAAGCCATGAAGATCTATAATTTCTCTAGTAGCTATGCTTTGACATTAAAGTGAGCCTTGTAACACAATAAACATGTAACAATAAGGGAGAATATTTGTAGCCCAGGATTGAAATGTGGAGTCCTTGGTGTTTTTTGAGCTTGGTTTCTTGCAGACATTTCATTATCCAAACTAGGTAACATCATCAGTCCTAGTCAGTCACTAGCATTGATGATGCTACCTAGTTTATGTAATGAAACATTTGTAAGAAAACAACCAAGCTCAGAGAGCACCAAGGACCCCTTGTAATAAACTTGAGATGCCTACCCCATCCTAATAGGCTCACATTATATTGGGTCTTCCATGTTTGGTAGGGTGTTTGAAAAATCTGGTAGTTTTAATCCCAACTCATCTGGAGAGTCTGTTTGGGGAGAAAACTGAATGTTTGTCAATGAACAGCTGTAAGAGGGAATGAGCTACATATAATCAGAAGCAGCAGAATTCAATGATGAGCACAAGATCATGTTGTCTGAATGCATTTTATTTCAGTATTCTTTGCTATTTCTATAGCATAGGCTTACAGCTGAATTCATACATCATTCTAACCTGTAATGGGGATGGCTTGTTACAGCTTAACATGTTCTACTAATGCTCTCAATAATCCATCCAAACTGTTTAGTCAACAAATTATAATTAAGGCACAATATGGGTCTCAGGTCTATGAGCAGAGCACCATTTTTGCATAAAAAGACACCGTTAGCCATTTTCCCCCCTCAAAACATTGGGTTCCATTTTCATTCTTACTTGGTTTTCAGCTATGCTTTGCTTTCCCACCTTAATTGTCATCACTATTGGATAATCAGATCTCTGATCATACAATAACTACCTACTAACCACATTTTTTGGAGTTTTCACCCTAAAGATTATCTGTACTCCAGCAAACTTCAGTTCTCTTTCAGCCTCCTACTTTTGGACAGTTGATGCCATCTAAACTAAATAACAACTGTTTCTCCTGCCTAAACATCAAAAAATAGTAATAATAATATACTATTAATTATATGGCATAATTATGGTATAATATAATTAACACTTAATTCTATTCCAACAGAATCATTATAGGGATTATAACAAGATAAGCAAAGCAATTTAAGCATTCAGAACTGCTATTGAAGTGCCAACTAATATTATAAATCAAAATTAATTAAGCAGCTAAATTTACTCCAGAGACGAGCCTTTTGAGGGATCTTAACAACTTATGATGCTATCGATAAAAGCCATAATGTCAGCAAGGTTTTAAATTTTTCTCAGCAGGAAGTTTCCAATTTAGGGAAATTCATCTGATGCTTGCAAATGAAGCACTGGACTATCCCTTATGATACAAAGATGAGGAAATTATATATCTCCAGCTGTCATTGAATACCAAATCCAGCTATCCTTGTTAGCATGATCAATAATGGGGCATTCTGGGAGCTGTAGTCTTGCAATATCTGGAAGGCTTCTGAGGTATGTCTATGAGATCAGCACATTATAATGGTGTTGATGAAAAATACTAAGATGGATAAGCTTACCCAAACATTGAACAACACAAAAAGACTCCGCTGCTCTCTTCAGGAGCTCATGGCCTGTTTTCATTGCACCAAAGCAATATTTCCAGGGAATTTGAAAGAAAATGGTGGAATAGTAAAAAGAGAAATAAGTTATGCCTCCCTGACTCCCTCCTGTCTCATCCCTCCTCCTCCTCCTCCTGGAGAAGCAATTTATAAATCTGCCAGGACAGTGCAAGAATTGAGCTCATACCTTTAAATCTGTATGTTAGTAGATCTAACTAGTGATTATGGGAATTTAGGACTTGCTTTAGATAAGCCTTTAAAAAAAAAATCTGGCAGGGCTGGGATTTCCAAAGGGTGAATGAGGGGAACGTAAGGCAGCCACGTCACATGCTTCAATTCTTTTTTTTTTCTTTTTTTTTTTTGCTGCACCTGCTGAGGTTCAGGAACCAAGCAAAGAGAATGATGAGAGCTTCATATTTCCAAACACATTTAAGATTAGAAACGTTTTTTGTAGCTTCTCTTTCAGCTCATTTTATTCCTTTTTGTGATGACTGGCAAGCAATAATGAACACTCAAACAAAAACAAATTCTATTTTATTAAGGATGGGCAGTAGTTTGTAAGCAGACATCTCGTGTCAGACAAGGACAGTACTGAGCAGCTTCCCCCACCGAACCTGGCAATGTGCTTTGAGGATACTTCCTCTTCTTCAAACCATGTTGGGTTACCATTTCCAATATCTCCAGACAGTATGATCCATACCGGCTAGGAGCTGCAAAGGATTGCAGTTCAACCCTCTAGTCCACATTTTAGAAAGGATGTTATCTTAGGGAAAGACGCAAGTGGTAGGAACCAGTGAATAAATACTATCTACAAGTTGTAGCTAAGAGTAAAAATGTCGCTATGATGGCAGCATGATCCATGTAGCACACAGATTGTGTCAAACAAAAGGAAGGGACAAGGGAACAGTTAAGAAACAATGGGTGGGATGGGAGTGTCAAATTCTTCTTTGCCTTTAGTTTTCCTCCTGAAATGTCTCTTCATATTTGTTTTTCTTCCAGTCTTGGAGTCTAGCCAAGGATTGGGTGGTACATACCAAAATAGTTTCAGCTTCATATGCCATGCAGCTTAAAAACAGCTGGTGACTAACATGGGCAGGCTGAAGATAAATACAACAAAAGCAGAGAGAAAGAGAGCAAAAACAGTCCTAGAAACTACCTAGCACAAGATGCCAATGCCTCAAGTAGTTGCCCTGGACAACTGAAGCAGAAGGGTTTGTATAAAGTAAGGAAAACTTTATAAGGATGCTGCCATTCTTGATATCAAATGGGCATCATCATGTTTGCAAGTCAGTATTTCTCAGCCACAGCATCTTCAAGTTTCATGGACTTCCATCTCCTAGAATTCTCCAGAAACCTTAGACGGTCTACTATTGACCTCACCCCTTTCTTAAGAGGCCTGTAGAGGGCGTGCATAAGCGCACCAATGTGCTTACCGTCCCTGTCCTATTGTTTCTTTTATTTTTCTTATATGTACCCATTTCATGTATTAATAACTATGTATATACTTATACCTATTATCTTATAAGCAATTGACAAATCAAATAAATAAATAAAATAAATAAAAGACTGATTAGATCACACACACACACACCCAAACTTGGCAACCTTAAGACTTGTGGACTTCATCTCCCAGAATTCTGGAAGTTGAAGTCCACAAGTCTTAAAGTTGCCAAGTTTGGAGACCTCTGATCTAGATTGCAATTATTCTAAGGCTATTTTGAATGGCATGATTTTGATTCAATGGCAGAAGAAGAACCAGCAGAAAAATAAGATGGGATGTCATCCAGGTTTTTCTTTTTAGTTTTAGTTTTAATTGAACAAACCAAGCTTCAAAGCAAAAGATTCCACATTTCTTTAAGTAAACAAAGTCATAAAAGCAAACAAGCATACATTCTTTTTTTAGATTCCCCCCTCCCCCATCTGAGGAAAATGAAAATGTATTTATTTAAATTTGGAAAAAGATTCCCCACAGTTGGCGTAGCCTCTTTTCAAAGCGCTCACTTGCATAATAGGAATACCATTCCCAAACAACCATCCTGAAGAGCAATTTAGTAATCTGGATCTATTTATAAAATTAACTATTACAAATGAAGTGAAACTCAGACTCAAAGACAGATTCATACAGCTCTTAAAGTCATCTCTGTAATTCTAGGGTTACTGCAGAGTATGAATTATTACCTTTTTGCCATTCTGAAACAGCTTCAGAATGACATTATAAGCTTTTTCTGCAGAGCATTTCAAGAAAGATTTAAAGCTATACAGACATGCTTGCCTTTCCTCCCACCTCCTTCTGAGTACTGTGTGGAGGGTAGCAGTCAAGCATAGGTTTGAAGGGAGAAGCTTCCCCCTCATAAAAGGATCCCCTTCTCAGGGGGGAGTGAGTCAGCCACACCTGTATTTGTGGGAGCCATTCCTGGAACCTCTTGGCTCCCGGCAGCTAGAGGTCCCACTACAAAGGCACCCCAGGGAGACAAAATAGTTTCCAACCAAAAACATCCCCCAGGGCAGCAATTAATAACATTCTCTCTGTTCAAAGAGAAGGCGAGGCCCAGGCATGGCAGCATCTTGTCGGGACCCGGCCTGCTGCAAACAAGAGAACCACAACCAAGAGGAAATGCCTCTCTTGAGCAGGATGGGTGTGGGACCGGCAGACTGTGGAGAATATGCCACAATTTCTGCCCAGGGTCATCTGCCCATCCTCTTTAGGATGGGTATGCCCATCCTAAAGAGGAAAGCTCTAGTGGATGGCCTTGGGGCCTACAATATACAGTGGCCATACTGGTCCTTTCTTTAAAATGTCTGTACAAAGACAGTAAAGTTATATCTTTATTTGGGGGGTCAACTGGTAAACATATACCTCTATTTGGCTAAGTGCATGGACCTGGGGGTTGATCTTAGAACTCTTCTTCAGACTAGAGATTTAAAAAAAGAAGGGAAGATGGGAAGAGAAAAATGAAGAGGCCAGGATATCCTTGGCAAAATCCTTAATTTTGCAGGCTTATTTTACTGATTAAGGCTGCCATCTCATATCGAGTTTCCAAATAAAATGCACTGAGCCCAGCAGAATTTAGTTCAGACCTGATAGGAATGCAATTCAAATGTTCATATCTCTCAATTAAATATTACTTATTACCAACTGGAGCTTCATGGTAAGTTAGTTTCCCCTCTGTATATAGCCAAGTAGGGTAGGACGAGGATTCCCCCCCACCCCCCGCCGCCGTAACATAAGACCCTAGCATTTTGGTTCTGTTTAAAGCTTCCTTGTGATTTTTGGTTGATTCTCTATCTCTCTGTATGTTGTTATGAAGGGAATACTTAGTATATGGCCAAAGAATCAAGCCTTCAGTTTCAAAACCTTGTATTTGTGAAGAGGCTTTAGGGAGAGAATAAAAACTAGTAACAAATATATGTTGAAGAATAATAATGAAGAGTGATGTGCAGAATGACAAGGAAATAATCCCTTGTTAAATTCAAAGACACTTAATTTCCAATAAGGCTGCTTTTGCTGGCCGTTCCCATTCTGAAAATTAAACAATACTGATTCTTATGACAGAAGGGGATATAGGAAGGCAGGCGCAAACAATAGACAGAGTAATACAATCAGAACTACCCACTTCTACAGGATGAATGGCAGATAGTTAGTGATATGCTAAACAGGGAGGTAGGAGATCTAAAGCAATCAATCAAGGGCTTTTGATTGACAGTGGCATTCAGGGTTACTCAGAAAAACAGAGCAAGGTAGGGATCAGGCCAATAACTGCAGGTCAATACTGTCTTCTGTTGCTTCAGGATGGGGAAATACCATTTGAACTCTGTGGAGAAGAAAAATCTGTAATAACACACTATGCAAAACCACTACCAGGGAACGGGTTTTTGTTTAATACATTTATTACTCTGTTCAGTCTTATCCAATGATGATGATTAATTTTTTTGTCCATTAAATTAAAATTAACTGAATTGTATCTTTGACCAAGCTAAAAACCAGTTTTTTTTCACCCTTGGTTCCTCCCATATATTCCTTTCTTTTTGTTTGGCCAATCAAGCAACAGCATCCATAGCAAACTGTAATGACTCCAATGTCATAAGTGCAGTGACGTTACCGAAATACCAAGTAATCTATTTGCACAAGTGCGCGTGAACACTTAAAGATGTGAGTCATAATTGTGGCCCCTCTCCCATTATATAAATGTATTCCCACCATCCTGAAATTTGTATGGTCCCTAGCCTGACTTTAATTAAACCAGCCTTTAACTGAAACAGTGCCATGGTTCTTTTACTAAGGCCCAGGAAGGAAAAAAAAAAAAACAGAACATAGAAGGGGCACGCAGCACCCCCTGCACTCTGTTTTGGGGCCTTCTGGGCCTCAGGAGAGCCTCCTGGACAGCATTTTTGCTCCCAGGATGCTTCCCTGGGGCCCAGGAAGGCAAAAAATGGAGGGGGTGGGGAGTGCTGTGCCCCTCCCTCCATTTTTTGCCTTCCTGAGCCTCAGGGAAGCCTCTTGGGTGAAGCAGTAAGTAAGTGAGGGGAATCCTGGCACAACTGATCATAGGAATAGCTGATCATTGGGAGGGGAAAAAATAGAAATACCTTAATGAGTGACTGGGGAGGGGAGGGGAGGGGAGGGATGGGTGGAGAGGGCCAGGGCCAGCCAGGGGCAGGATGTGCATGTTCTCCGAACAGTGCAGAATCATAACAACCAGTTCGATAGAACCGGTCTAAACCAGTGGAATCCAACCCCTGCTTCTCATTCTGTCTGGGTTATTGTGTATCCAGGAGGAGTTTCAAGGACTGGCAAATAGTCAGAATAGTTTGGATCCACCTCAGCTTTGTCCCCCAGCTTCAGATGCTACCATAAACCACAACTAAAGCTTTTGTGAGAAGTTCCTGGTTGCAAAAAAGCTGAACGTGCTCCCACCGTATATTTGCTGCTGGAAGATAAATTACATCTAATGACCCTACCCTCCCTACACACTATTTACATTGATACCAAGTACTTCAGATCTAAAGCAAAAGGGTGCTTTGGAATGCGTGTGACATGCCCTCCATACTCCAAACTCTGAGTACCTCTTTAAAGTAGCTGTGCCTTTTTTTCTAGGTTCCCATAGCAGTTATGCAATCCCAGGAAAATAGACTTTTGAATTAAGGAGGTGCTGACACTGTGTTCCTGCTCCAAAACACTTCTTGCACCATGTTGGAACTTAAACACACATTTTCCTAGGATCATGTAGTTATTGAGCAAACTCAGAAAAAGATGCCAATTATTAAAGGAGACACTGTGCACATCCATGCTCATTGAAAGCAATTCTGCAGAGATGGATCTGAAGTACCCCACATCTTAAAGTGAAGCCCCGCAAAAGGTCAATTTTTAATTGGGTCTCCAATCCTAAATGAGAGGGTTTTTAAAAAAAAAATTTAAAAAAACTTTGTGGACTTATATCTCCAAAAGCTGTTTATTTTAAATAGTAAAATGGAGAGTTATTGTATGAACAAGAACAAAACCAAAAACAAAAGAAATACTAATAAATGAATGAATTAGGTGTTGTAATGTAAGTTACAGGAAAGGAGACAAGAAGATCCAAGGATATAGTTTTCCCATTCCCTAACCAATTCTGTTCAGCTGTAAAATGTTGAAGGTTAACACCAAACTCTTGGTTTTATAAAAGAATCTAACACCAAAGTGGCATGAAAATACAGAATAGGTGGTATATTAAATTAGCTCAGGTTAGCTAATTTGGACCAGGACCAAAGCATTTTCTGTTGTCTAAGAATAACAAAGTATTACAGATAAATCTGCATTGATCTATTTTTGTGTAGATCAGGACTGCTAAACTTTTCCTTGGCCATGCTTTGTTTTTGAATATCATGGAAGTAATGGGCAAAACCTACATTGACTTTCCATTTGATTTAGTTAAAAAATATGTATTACAGTAACTTTTTAAAAATCATTTTAAAAATGCAATTTGGCAAAACTTTGCAGATCTTGGGGGCAATAACCAAGGCCTTTAAAGGTTCCAGTGTGGTTTTGGGGGCCTGGAATTGTGCAATTATGATGTACATGACTGAGTTCTCAAAGAGTTTCAATATATTAGACCTTGATCATTGGAACAGAGTGCTATAGATCAAGCTCAGTGGAGTGGAACTAAGAATAATACCATGTACTTGGTTCTCAGAGGAAATATAGCATACGAAATATAGCAGATTATTCTCTGCAAGGTTTCTGTAACTTCCCAATTTCTATTTGCCAGTTCTCATTTTCCAACCTTAGGTGGATTCAGGATATTGCAGCTGACATCCCAATTTGTGTCACTGATCATATCCTTCTCTCAATCCAGAAGCCGGGCATCCTGAGAACTGAGAAGATGGTAATTAATGTTGGCTTTCTTTCCTGATAATCAACAGGGCATATGGCACTACAAAGACCTTGCCACTCAGTCTAAATGAATTTCCCTTCATCTTATTCTGCATTCATATCCTATTAGTCCTGGAAGACTTAAGTTAAAACAGGCACCGAGCATGGCTCTCACCCAGTTATGACAGCATCAGTGTTGATTGAGTCAGACTCCATAAGCATTTGCAAAGCCTTGGAGTAACCAAGCTCAGGTTTCACTCCAGCGCCCATATTGGATCGTCCTTCCTGTAATGATTTGGAATTAAGTTTTTCTTTCATTTTCTGTGGCACGGTGTCTGAAACTTAGATGACATTTTTATGTCTCTTTATAGTAAGCTTCCAAGCCCTGGGAAGGCTACATGATTTGGGGCAGTGACCTCATAGAATTTTGGGTTTCAGATCAGTGGCAGAGCTGAGAATGAAAGTACAGAAAAGTCAGTTTGCCTAGATCTGATTGTGCTGGCAAATGAATAAGGACTAGTTCTGCTCGCGTTGTTCTGAAATAATTTTGCTATGCACTGTTGAAGTCTGCCATACCCCAATGTAGATGTGGTTCTCTAAAGATTCTATAGGTACAGAACAGTGGTGGGATTCATTTTTTTTTTTACTACCGGTTCTGTGGGCGTGGCTTGGTGGGCATGGCAGGGGAAGAATACTGTAAAATCTCCAGTCAGAGGTGGTATTTGCCAGTTCTCCAAACTACTCAAAATTTCCACTAAAGGTTCTTCAGAACTGGTCAGAACCTGCTGAATACCACCTCTAGTACAGAATCTTTTGATACAATTTTCCTATGTAATTAAATTATGGGTACAGAATCCAATATTTTAACTGATCTAATATTCATTGCTTCAACCCAGAGAATCCTGGAAACTATATAGTCTACACTAAAAATCTCAAGTGATACAAATCAGATCATCCCTACCAGAAGTAATTTCCTATGATTTACAGTTGTAGCTCATTCCGAACACTCAGTTTGCTGGATTATTGCTAAATGTAGAAAAATACATGGACATTCCATAATGATTTTTTTAGAGCAAGTCAAATACCAGTATATAGAGAAAAGGGAAGTGGTATGATAATCTAACAGCAACTGGCCTAAAAAATGTGGGACAAAGTTGTATCCTAAGCCTTCCCTGACTGATATTATTACAATTATATTTTAGATTATTCCTGCCTATTAGTTTCTTTTAAGTATTTTCCCCATTACTTGACTAAAATTGTATGAGAAAGTGCAATGGCATGCTGTTCCCTCTGTATGTCCCCTTTCCATGGTTTGCATACTCTTATATGTACAGGAAGGCAAACAGTTGAAGCAGAAAACCTGCTGTTTTGATGAAGGTTGTGATTTTTGAGTCAGCAGCATGTTTTGGAGTGACACAATGGACCACTTTGTTCTTTTTGTAGATTGGGAACCTCTGAAGGAGGGAGTGTTCCATGAATGAAGATTCCTTGTTTGAATCTTCATTATGCAGGGATCAAAATTCTCTCCCCCCCCACTCTCTCCCCCTCCCTCCCTCCCTCTCTCTCTCTCTTTCCTTTTATATCACCCAAAGGCAAAATGTTATACTGGTACCACTACCTCTGCAGGTAGAACAGGCTACTCTTCAAAGTTGTCCACCCCAATTTTATGGACATTAACAATTGCAAGAAAGGGATTGCAAGAGACGGGATTGAGACTTTCTAGTCTGCCATCTGCATGATTTTTAACCAGATGGACAAATAAAACCCATGGTAAGCCTTAGAAATAGCAGGCTTTAGGTGCCCTGTCCCTTTCAGCAGAGATTGTCATATTAGGGCATGCATATTTTGCTCTGCTCTCTGCAGTTTGTATTGGCCATTATGTTATAAGTTATGACTAGAGTTTATTGGACAAACATGTTGAAATATTGTAGCAAGCTCCATTTTCACAACCAATTGGACGGAATAATACTTGACATCATATCACACTCAGTACTTCGGGAATAGACACTTGCAGTTCATTTACTTTCACTCATTGCTTAACCTGGTGGTGGAAGCACCTGCCTGAGGAGGATAGATAATTTTACCTCAGCCTTCCTTCAAACTGTGCAGGCCATCTGCCTTCCTTTTCAGTCTCACAACATGAGGTGAGAGTGAGGTAGTAAAGGTTCTCAGCACACCTCAGGACTAAGTAAACATCTGAACCTGAGTCATCCTTGTCAGAGTCCCAATATTTTACACTACAGTCATTCTCCTATACATTCTGGCCTAAAGGTAAGCCTCATGCTGTGTACTTGCAGACTAAATGCAATCAGCTTGTTTACTTTTACTAATGTGCTGCCAAGAACATTGCCATCTGTCTGTTGCTGCCCTTAGTGGCTCCAGAGGCATCCCTGACCTAGAATGGAAACTGAAAGCTTGAAAGAATCTTTGGGAGAAAGTTGCCTTCCAAACATTCCACTGAAAAGAAAATTGCTCTGATTTAAAGCTTTGTGTGTAACACACCAATCTCAGTGGGGAAAAAACCCACAATTTATTTTGATAACATCCCACTACACTTGATTATATTGGTGAGAAATGAAGTGTGTGCAATAGTAGATTAAATTAGTATTCCTTTCTGTCCTAAGATTTAATAAACAAGAAAGGGAGAGGGAGGGAATGTCAACTGAAACCACCCTAAATTCTAAACATTGTTTGTGTAACATTGTTTCTCAGAAATCAGAATGTAGTATAGGTAGTCCCGTATTTACAATGGTTCATTTAGTCACCATTCAAAGTTACAACAGCACTGAAAAAGGATTGTTTTTCACACTTACAACCTTTGTCGCAGAACCATAATCATGTGATCAAAATTCAGACGCTTGGCAACAGGTTTATACTTATGACCATTGCAGTGTCCCACGGTCATGTGATTACCTGTTGCAACTTTTGACAGGCAGAATCAATGGACAAGCCAGGTTCACTTAATAAGTGTGTTACTGACTTGTCAACTGCAGTGATTCACTTAACAACTGTGGCAAGAAAGATTGCAAAGTGGGACAAAACTCACTTAACAAATGTGTTACTTAACAAAGGAAAATTTGGGCTCAGTTGTCTAACTGTATATGTGTTCAATGGGACTTACTCCTAGCAAGGCTTTTAATCTATGTTGAACTCCACAGGTGGCTTTGGAGGTTACTACAATTGGCAAAATAAGGACTGTGAAAAGATCAGCCTCTAGTAACTTGTTCGGCATTCACCAGATGTTTTAAACATCTTTCCTGCTGAGGATCATTGTTCACATAAATTACAGATTATAAGCTTCTTCTTGTGCGTTTTTGCTTCTTTACTGGTGAGCATTTTCAGAAGTTCTTAGTATACACATATATATATTACATGTGGGTTAGCAACTAGTAAAATAAATAGTTATGAAATTTCAGCAAAGCGGATAGATTTAAATGTAGAGAGAAACATTACCTTTAGAATATAATTGGACATAAATTCTTTGTTTTGAGTATGCTTATGTGAAGGAGGAAGTAGAACATGAGACAAGGTAAAAGTTCAACAAGTTCTGGTTAGGAGAGGCTTTGCACAACATTGTCTTGTCTGCCAGTTGTGCCCATCCCCGGATTGACAGGCCCTATTTACAGTCACTCCTGCCCCAGATTGGATTACTGCAATGCGTACTACATAGGGTTGCCCTTGAAGTGTATCCAGATGCATCAGCTGGTGCAGTATGCAGCAGGGTAGGCAGTGAATGCTCTTCTAGAACAGCACATATTACATGTCTGCTCCATCAGCTGCCTCAGTTGCCAGTTTGCTTCCAAGTCCAATTCAAAGACCTGGTTTTAACTTTGGGGGCCCTTCATGGCCTGGGACCAGCTTTATCCGAGGAACCCCTGTCCCCGGTTACATAGCTTGCCCCATTAGATCCGGCAGCAGAGGCATTTTTGCAGGTATAAACCTGTATTTGGTAGATGGTAGATGGCAGAAGATGTGTCTTCTATGCTGCCTGCCTTATGGAACGCTCTTTTCCCCAAGATAAGATTAACAATAGCAATAGCAAAGGGATGTCAAACTCAAGACCCGTGGGCCAGATCCAGCCTGTGGGGTGTTTAAATCTGGCCTGCAGGACCGGGCTGGAAATATCAAAGGACCAGCCTGCAGTGCCCCTGCTGGCCAAAATGGCCCCCCATGCCCCATTTTCTGCCTCCCTGCGAAGCCCCCACATGGCCCATTTTCAGCCTCCCTGGCCTTCAGCAGCACTCTGCTGGCTAAAAACAGGCTGTGCGTAGGCCTCGTGGGCCAGATGCACCCTTATAGATGATTGCCAGTGTTTCACATGCATTTATTTATTTTATTTAGCATATGGCAAATACATGGACTTATGGTGGTTCAAATGTTAATGTCTAGTCCACCCAAGGACAGGGTGGTCTATGTTGAAAAAATCAGACATTGGGCCAGTATAAGCTCTTGATGGAAGTTGGAAATAATGTGATGGATATTTTATCAAGGAGCACCACAGTCACACTGAGGGGTAGAGACAAGAGCTCACTTAAACAATGAGTCCTGGCAGATGCCATGTTGGGTACGGATTCTGTTCAGAGTTGACCAATGCTGGTGAGGAAGGTCAAAACCTGGCACCTTTTATGTAAGGTTATCTACATAACTACCTGTATCTGGGCGTTCAGCAGCCCATTTGGCTTTCCACTGTAACTTGATGTCAGAGTTGTTAGACAGCTGTTGAGCAAGTGCCAGAGAGAGCTTCCTGGATTTAACCCTGCCCATTGATAGATAAGGAAGATCAGCGTGCACAGAAAGAAGTGGGTTTCTCATAATTTTGTTTCACATGTTTCACATGCATCATTATTGCCAACTGGTGGTCATCCAGCTTCTGGTTGCCCTGATTGGATAGTCCTACTCTTGAGAAAAGAGCTTTTCATGTCATTGTAGTTAAGAGAGTGCACATAAATGCAGTGGATTTGGGGTGGAAAAGACTGCTACATTCAACTCCACACTCTCTGTGAACATTAACTGGAAACTCAATCCAGTCATAGCGTTTAGTAAGACAGGCAAACTCAGCATGGCAGTGACTAAATGAGTTGTTTTTTTCCATTTCTCTGAATTTCAGTTGTTTGAGCTGATGATTCTCAACTACTTATTATGCTGATTTTTTTGGAAACAGATTCACAGTACTCCCTGGTGCATCCTATAGGCATCTAATAAACTTTAACAAGCACCACCCCACATGATCCCTCTCTATTTGATCCTTTCCCCACCTTAGATAAATAGAACCACAAAGCAGCTTCTACTTGTTACTGTAGTACATGAATAAGACATAAAAAAGATTTGGCCTCTTTCTGTTTAGGTCACTGGAAAACAAAGGGGGACGAATAGCAATTATACTGGCAAAGATACTTGTCACCAATTCCTTATCTGTGGAATAAATTAATTAGAAATATTATTTTAAATTTTAGATTTTGATTAAGATGTTGTGAGAGGACCCCTTGTTTTCATATGACATGAAGCATTCTAAAAACTGTCTGGTATTTTGACTGTATACACAGAGGGAACTTTTGTTTATTATTTCCCTAAAAGTTTCTCCTATGTAATCCCTTTCATGCAAGATCATAACTGTTGAAAATTAAACTATTCCTTTACAATTCAAACTGGACATTGGTATTTATGTATTTATAATAAACCTAACTGGATGTTAGAAATATGGATTTAATCACTAGGTAATTTTTGATTTGCTAGCTGGAGTCAAGATATTAGAAGGGGAACAATTTTCTTGATTGGGCAAAGCAATAGTCTCTGCAAAGAAGCTGCTTTCTATAAAAAATATAAGACCATATGAACAGCCCTGCTGAATCAAGCTGAGGCCCATTTTTATCTAAAATTTGTTTCGCAAAATAGCTATCCATATGCCTCTGAGGTACTTCCAACTTGGAAGTAACATGAATTCTTAAGTTAATAGCTCTTGACAGGGCTATTTATCCTATGAATTTTGCCAATCTGCTTTTAAAGCTATCCAAGTTAGTGGTTATCATTCCATTTGTGGTAATGCATTGATTGTGTTTCATCAGGTGTGTGTTGACTCTTAACCACATAGACAAGCCTTCTCCTGAATCTGTCCCCAACCTGTAATCAATCCTATCCAATTTCTGCTGGGCATTCTCTTCTCTTCCCTTTTACATTTCTAATATTACGGACTTCTCAAGGGATCTGGGTCTTCACATAATGTGTCTAAAATATGGTAATTTGAGGGTGGTAATGTGTGCCTTGAGTGAAAATTCTGGAGTAAGTTATTCTATGATCCATTTGTTTGTTTTCTTGGCAGACCATGGTATTCAGTTTTCTCCAACATCAACATTCAAACACGTCAATACTTTTTCTATGCGGCTTCTTCAATGTCCAACTTTTGTATCTATAGAACGTTACAGAAAAAAATGTCTTTGAAAAGCACTCAAGTTGCACATGGTCCAGGATGAAGCAACACTGGTAGTATTGGGCATGCCACAATATGCCCTTGCAACCCTCACTGCTTCAGCAGCTGCACAGGTAGCAGTTGACTTCCAGTTGCAATTCAGGATGTTATTAGCACCATAAAGCCCTTCATGGTATGCCTGGTTACTTGATAGTTCACACACAGTATCTTTCATAATTTCTCCCCATCCAGTAAGATGCAGCAAAGAAGGACCTCTCAATTAAACAATGTCACCTAGTGAGATTCCAGATGCATGGTTTCTCTATGATGGTACCTACCCTCTGGAATAATATTCCCCCAGAGATTGGCATGGCTCCCACCCTGATGACATTTTGCAAAACATTGACAACTTGGGGTACAATGGCCTAGGAATACAATGGTGGCAAGCCCCTGTAAAATTAGTTTTTGTGATGGTTTTGCTTTCTCAGGGTGTATCTCTCTTTGTTCTTTTACTTTATTGTTCTAGCTTTCTACAGTGTAAAATGCACTCTGGTTTTGGAAGTCTGGCATTTTTTTTTTAATTTATGTATCAGTCATAGTGATATCCTTGGAACAAAGAGTCTGCCAGTGAGGTTTTAAATTACCCCACCCCAAATTTTTGTAACACACATCAATGCTGAAAGTGGGTAAATTACAGCACAAAGAATATTTTTATTCTTTCTGTTACAAGTTACTGATAGACTGGAAGAAGTTACTGTGCCTGATGAAACTGAGGAGGGATTAGAGGGCAAGTTATAAAATTGGATGAGTGGGATCAAAGAGATGATTGGAATAACCTTAGAAGAGCTGTGTGCTATTACTAAAGACTAATTAAAATGGCATTGAATGCGACTTGACAGCACTTTGCTATCCAATTTATTCCAGCCTTCTTTTCAGAATGGATTTTCCTCATTTGTATCATTCCACAGAATCCTGTTTGGCAAAGTGAGTGATTTAACATTTAAAAATTAAACAATTAATTTATTGCCTTGGTGGTAATTTGAACAAGGTCCTCAAGTAATTTTAAACAGTTATTTGCACTGTACTGGTTCACTTATTTTTGGCTAGTGATTGGGAGACTTTGTGTGACCCAGAAAGGACCTTCAGGCACATGATTTGAGCCCTTTATCTTGCCCAGAGAAATAATCGCAGCAAAGTCAATATTTGTAAGTACAGTGGAAAGTGCCAAATTAAATCAAGGAGAAGGGTTGTGTACCAACAAAAAAAAAATGAATTTCATAGATCATGCCAAGAAAGTTCCAATAGAGATGGTAAACAGTCTGGTAAAAATATAAACTGATTTTGACTAGAGAATGACCATATCTTGCCCACCAAGATGAAGTTACCATGTCCTGTAACTGAAAACAAATGGTTATCCTGTAATGGCTGGAAATTCTGGGAGTTGCAATCCCAGCACATGCTTGGGATACGTCTTAATATGGTTCATTTCAACTGTGATTAATGGATGACGTGGCTGGAGAAGCATGCCAGCAATCATGAATAAGTATGAATAATAAATAACTTGGTGCAATGTGGGAAATTCATTCATTACAAGAAACTTTACTTTTAAAAAAAAACATTGTTAATATACATGAATATATAGTTAATATACATATATTATATTAACAATAGATCTTAGCAAAATCCCTGGGATACATTTTTAACTGGGAGTCATTTTGTGAGAAAGGGCAGATCTGCACTTTTTGCTTGTCCATTGTGACTATAGGCCATTCACTGCTTCCTGAATGCAAAAACAGATGAATCTTCTCCTCTGACTCCCAGCCAATTGTGAATGCACTTGCCACCTGCGTTTTCCAGCTTCAATTCAAAGCCTGAGCGGAGCTGACTTAAGCCCTTTGAGGTGCGTGGTTCCCAGGGCTTCCCTCCTTCTAGTGACTCCAGCTTCAATTGGCTGCTGAAACGGCCATGCCCGCTCCCCTCCAGGGCCTGTCCCTCTCTTGGGCAACCATTTTGGTTTGGGCTGTTCGGTGGCTGTTCTCTGCTAGTTGGCAGGCACGGTTTCCTTGTTTGTAGCTTTTAATAATCTTGTGGTTGACCCAACAATGGCCCATTAAACTCAACACGCTATCCTTAACCCTAGAAGCTGCTGTTCCACTCAACCTTACATCTCCCAGGTTGGTCAAAACCTGCTTGCTTCCTCCCCCCACACACACCTTATTGAGAAGCTCCCTTACCCTTCTCTTCAAATTTTTTTAATATCTTTGTGTTACGAAGTAAGAATGATCTTGCTTTGCTTCTAGGAAACTCAGTTTTTCCTCACTACAATTTCATAGATCTTGCAGGAAAAAAAGAGCAGCTTCTTCCCCTGATGCTTTGATTGTCGTGGCGTCAGAGCCTCAATGTTGCAGTAAGGGCAAAAGGGAAAAGAAAGGGTCTGCTTTGCTGTCAACAGGGTTCCTGTGGGAAGGGTACGTGCAGGCATCTATGTGACGGTATCTAGAAAGCTGAAACAAGTCATTGGGTTGAGAAACTATCATCCAAAGGGAGAAAGCAGCCCCTGCTAGGCTAGTCCACAGTGGAACCAGAGGAGCAAGCCTTTGCACAGGAGGAAAGAACAAGAATCAGGGGTTCAAGTTCAACCAGTCAGGTTTTGCAGCAGATGCAGTCAGGACTAAGCACCAGCCTGTCCCTGTTTCCAACCTGCTGCAGTCTGGATTGGAATTTCTGAAATTGGCTTAAGAAACAGACAGGAGTCTCTTGAGAGGCAAACAACTGAGGCTACAGCGAGGATTGCACACAGAGTCGTCTTCTCTCCAATTCCGTGACCTAAAGTGAGCAGAGATAGTTGTCTCCGTTAATACACACACACTCATATACATATTCACTTTCTTATTCGAAGATAAGATTAGCACCATACCATGTAGAAAAAAAAATTGAGACAGTAATCATTTTAAAATACTGTAGCCTTAAAAGGCCAAGAATGCCGTTCATATCTGACCATTACTTCTGAGTAATGCTGGAGTAGGCTTACAAAATGTTGCATTAAACAGTGATCAGCCTCTGCATGTTTCTGAGTGTTAACATCAGGCTGAGCAAAACCAGAACAGGATTTAGTAAATAAGGGATGGTGTCTTATTAGTGTTGTCTATATAGTCCTTAGTGATTAAAGTGAAGCTAGATAAATTATAAATAAAATTTGAAAGTTCACTGTCTGGTGGAGTGAACAGAACAGAACATAAAGTTACTGGCTTTCCTGACTATCACTGCTATCTTACTAAAGAGTTGTATGCTGGCTTTATTCCAAGGCTTTATATGGCCTTTATATAATTATCTTGGGATTCCTATGAGAACTATAAAAATGATAGCTAAGGTAGATACCATCTGTTCGAGAGACACCATCCAGAAAGTTTGCAGATTTGATTAAATTTCCCTACTCTAGAACATGGGTGTCAAACTCAATTGCCACATGATGTATTATGATGCTTTTTTGCCTTTGTGGAGCCAGGATGTGTATGGTCTGTGAATGATGTATCTGGCATGTGGGCTGCAAGTTTGACACCCCTGCTCTAGAACTTTAAAATATGTACCAAAGGTACTTTTTCAAGAGGCAACTGGATTTTCTGTTTTTTCTTTGAAGATGTTTCGCTTCTTATCCAAGAAGCTGGAGAGCTGAAGAAGCTTCTTGGCTTCTTTTCTTTGAAGTGAAACATCACTTCAAAGAAAAACCAGAAAGTCCAGTTTCCTCTTGAAAAAGCACCTTTGGGACAACCATGACCTGGATGACTGAGAATCTCCATAGGCATTTCAAATATGTAAGCTACAGTTCTTGGGAATGGCTTGATCATTTTAATGAAAGTATTAAAAACCTGGTATTCTCCAAGTATGTTGAGACTGAAATTGCAGCATGTCTAAAGAACATGAGGATGGGGATGACCTCATGGTAAATCATGATTTTTTTAAGTAAACAAATCGCAATTGATTTAGTTTGCATAAAATTCAAAATAATAATCGTGATTTCAAGCTATATTCACTGAATCCATACTTTATATTGAATTACCCTCCTGAAGCCCTCCCTAAAAGCACATTATGGTTTAGTGTGATGTGAACCTCTATGAATGTTCATACAATACGCATCATTATCATTTATTGTTGCCAGCCTGGTTAAATCCAGGATTTTCTATATTGGAAGACTTTTGGTGACAAACATTTCACGAGACAAGTATAAAAACTTAGTACAGTTTATATATATATATATATATATACTTGTTATTTTATACTTGGTCCAGAACACTTAATTAGAGACTATGTTTGGCTACATAAGCTGTTGGTTTGACCCATTAATTTGGACATTGTTGTGTTCTTGTAGTTAAAACAGAACAAACTGAAGAGAAGTGTATAAACTTTGTCTGTAAATTCCCTTTTGGGGAAGTAGTTCTGGAGTCTGGGTGTCATGTGTTCAGATTTCTCCACAATGAGAACAATGTAGTTAGCACCACTTTCTAATTAACACTCATAATAGAGCTTTTTGACATTAGTGATGGCTAAGATGTTGGGTTCTAGAAGCTCAATGCACCATAAAAGCTGTCATTAAGGAATAATATCTGTTCTCTATTTTAATCATCAAAATGTCTGCAAAAAATAGAGCTCTACTAAAAATCTTCATTGTGCCTATCAGATGTATGACATGCCTATTTTGATTACATGCAAGCAGAATTTCCTTCCTTCCAGAAAATTATGAGAACTGAAAACCTTCAAGTGCAAAAAAGTAGGGCAACAGAGAGAATTTTATAAAATTAAAGATGAAAAAGGAAGTAAATAAAGAAATTTGTTACATAAAAGACTAAAATTTAGAACTAGAATTTGTTCTGTTCTTGGTTTGTTACTTTGCTCATATAATTCTCATTAGGTAGCTCAGATGATGCAATCTGGCTCAACTGTGGGTATATCAGGAACTGTATTGGAGTCCTCTTTCCAGTGTTGCTTATTTTACAATTTTTATAATCATTTGTGGAGAATCTTGGTCATCCAGGTCATTGTTGTCTCAAAGGCACTTTTCCAAAAGGCAACTGGACTGGGTTTTTTTTTCCTTGAGGAAGAAAAAGAAGATGTTTTGCTTGTCATCCAAGAAGCTTCATCAGTTGTGACTGGATAGTGGGGGGGCATGGAAGGATAGGTTATGAATCTATTCTTCCAAATCCCACCACATAGTCCCAACTGATGAAATCAGAGCCTAACCTTCCATCTCCCGATCAACCAGTCACAACTAATGAAGCTTCTTGGATAAGAAGTAAAATGCCTTCTTCTTCCTCAAAGAAAAAAAAACACCTTGGCGACAATTTTTATTATCCCACATAATCTGAAAATTCAGAGTGGTGCATGATGGATGAAAAACAAGAGCATAAAGCAGTGGTGGGATTCAAATAATTTAACAACCAGTTCTCTGCCCTAATGATTTCTTCCAACAACCAGTTCACCAAACTGCTCAGAAAGTTAACAACCGGATCTCCCAAACTGGTGCAAACTGGCTGAATCCCACCACAGGCATAAAGTAGACTAACACCACCTCAAGTTGAATGCCCATAAGCAATTAACTAGGGCTAATTAACACCATGGGGCAGAACTAATGTTGCTCTGGGGAGCTTGGGATGGTTGTTTCATTGCTTTTGGGAACTCTTACATAATGCTGCCTCCTGGTCCTATACTCCAAATCAAGGCTAAGCCACGGGACTTTCATGTTAGCTTCTCACATCTGTTTTTAAGCTGATCAAAAGACCAGTTTTGCTGCTCATCCCTATTACAGATATTCAGATTTTTTTCTAGACAGAAAATAACATATAAAAATGTGGTTGGGAATGGAGAACTCCATGGGTATTGTTTCCCATTAATCAATTGAATGCGCACTGATGGAAATTCTCTGTAATATATGACCCAAATCAGCAGAGATAAAAAAAAATAACAAAGCTGACAAAAGTAACAATGCAACGAATAGCTCATTATAATATTACCATCATTTATAATTCCAGGATTGCTCACCAAACCACAATGTGCAACAGATGAGCACTGTAATAAGGCAAAATTCCTAATTAGCCACTCACATTGCAAAACCACAATTTTTAAAATCTTAGTTTGATCTCATAGGCATGATGACTGGGTTATCAATAATTTTCAGTTCACAAGTGATGGATTCGCAGATTGCCCTAATAGTTAAACCATATATTGACTTAGTACATTGTTTCAGTACAGCTATTTTCTTAGCAAACATAAGATTGCTAATGTTCTATGAAGAAAGGATATTGGTGAGGAAGACTAATTAATCTCCTACCAATTCTCATTTGAGAAAATTCCACAGGGTCCTCTCATACCTTTCCATCTATTAGAATAATATAGCATAATTCACAAGACTTCCTGTATTCCATTTAATTGAACCATGTGAATTTTAACTGTAATTATGTCTAAAAAACAACTTGGAAGAAGTCACTAATAAAAAGCCAGGACTATAAAATCATGTGAGAGCAATTAGAAAGTCCAGTTATGTATCTTCTGAAACTGACTATAGTTTAGATTCTGCCAAATGATAGCAAGTTTTAATTTAGACTGTTTCAGAGAGATTGTGGTAACAGGCTCAGTGCTGGCCTTGTTTTGCCTTAAAACTGATGATGATGAAGAAGAAAGGGCACCGTTCTCCTAAAAGTTAACAACATTACTGTTGGAGCAGCTCAGTGTCCAATCTCATGTTGCCCCTTTGCCAAAAGACCACTGAGTTGCTTTTTTATTTTTTATTTATTTTACTGTGCTTAGTGCCCTCTTCATGTAAAGATCCCTGCTGAGCCTTGTGTTTCATTTCTCCTGTGAGCCTCACAGGATCTTTCAAAATCATGGCAAAGTGAGTATTTTAAAATCTGCCAGGAAGGAACATGGGCAGAATGAAATCTGTGGGTAAGAAATGATTAAGCATCCTCCCGTTCACCAACTCTGATAAGTATACCAATGAAAAAACTTCATTAGCTTTGCTGAAATGGAATTTGCAACTAAATATTGTATTTGTCTATCAGGTAGGTAGACCACTCCAAACTATACAACTCTGCATATAGCTGTTTCTTTGTTAGTATTGATAGCTGTAGTGCAGTGTAGGAACTTTAACAAACTTGGTTGAGGAATTCTGAGAGTTAAAGCCCCCACATAATAAAGTTGCCAAGTTTGAAAAATACTGCTCTAGTACTTGAAAAGATGTGTCTTGTTTTACATTATTTTCACAGGTTTGGAGAGGGTTTTCTGAGTAGTTCTTTATTAGAGATTGATTGTATTTATTTATTTAATTTGTTTGTTATTTAGCCAATAAATAACAATAAAGTTTATCTCCCCATAAGATGACTTTGGGCAGCATTAGATGTAAACTAATGAATTACACCAAGTCCCATTGTTAAGGCGAGCTGGGCATTACCTTGTCCCATCCAATCTAATGAAAGATAATTTGCTTAAAAACCTTTCCTGGAGAAGATATTTTTTGGGAGAAATTGTTCATGACAGAATGAGGAGCTCCTGCATTTCCTAAATTAAAAGGTAATCCCAGGATATGTGTGAGTTGTTCAGTATGTAATTGTTTTTTCAGTGGACATGGGTTCAATAGTTTCCATTTTTCAATCGGATTCTGAGGAAAATCTTCATGAAGAAATTCCTTCCACTGAAATTCTCAGTAACTGTTAATTTGCCATCAAAGTGAGCTTTACTTTTATGAAATTGTCCATTCATAGCCAGATTTAGATGCAGGAGAGAATTGGTATTGGCATAAAACAATGACAGTATTTTCTGCTACTGGGTTGTTTTTAATTTGCTGTAAACCTTAGTGATTAATTTGATTTGAAAATGCAATCTGAGTTTTTAAAACCAGTCATCTGCTTTTAACTGGTAAGAGGATACTACCCATTGTAGAAATATAATACAGCTCGCCTTAACAATGGGACTTGGTGTAATTCATTAGTTTACATATAATGCTGCCCAAAGTCATCTTATGGGGAGATAAACTTTATTGTTATTTATTGGCTAAATAACAAACAAATTAAATAAATAAATACAATCAATCTCTAATAAAGAACTACTCAGAAAACCCTCTCCAAACCTGTGAAAATAATGTAAAACAAGACACATTTGAACTCAGAGTCTCCTGTTTTCTAGCCTGGGGTCTTAACCAAACTGACAACCCCTATGCCTGCTCTTTGTCATTGTGCTTTCCTCCAAATGATGTACGTTTAATTGCCCGTCCTTCCCACCTACTTCCTCCATCACTGCAAGAACTTCAATCCCTGGCTGTCATGGAAGCTTCACTGTATGACTTTTTCTTCTTCTATTCTCTGCATGAAGATTGTAGTCTTTGCCACCTTTGCTGCGCACTTCATGCACTCAGTTAACTTTCAAAAATATCATGCTGGGCAGGAAATATAATCCAAAAAAGTGCAACTCTGCCATTTATAAGGAAACAGGAACGCAAAGGCCAGTTGAGGTGGAGGACTCAAATGCTTTTTCTATGGCTAGAAAGTGTTGCAGGGAAGCAAATTCTCTTCACCATTGTGGCTGCTAAGAAAATGTTGCTACTCCTGATAGGAAGTCTTTGTGGAATTTCTTTGCTTCTTAAATGATAAGTGAGCAATTCTCCACCATATTATTCAAATGCCAATGCACGGTTGCCTTCACCAGTGGATTCTTAATCCATGGAATCATAATTCTGGATCCATGTTGCTGGTGGCTTCAGTGTAAGAATACAGCAAGTCCTCCAATCTGAATATATTCCCTCATTCTGAAGGATATGTCTACTGGCAACCAGTATTTTTTATTCTATATGCAATATAAAATGCTGATGCTAACTTTCAAAGTCCCAAGGGTCTTTCAACTTGCAAGCTTCAAGGTATGCTTTCTCCTGATGAAACTAATTTAAGAACCAGGTCATTTTTTTTCAACACCCACTTAAATAATCCCTTTTGAGTCTCTAGTTGGTTTTAGGACTGCTTTTAATGAATCCTGTTATTATTGTAATGAACATATGTGTTAATTTGAGATCATATTAGTTCACCTTATTGTATTATTACAGTTCAGGTACTTTTGCATTTTAGCAAACTGCTTTGCAACAAACGATGAAGGGGAATGAGAGATGGAGCACTGATAAGAGTACATTATTGTCACTTAAATTTTGTTGCTAAACCTGGGCAGATGCTGAACCCCTGGTTGCACATTTATGAAGTAGATGAAAAATTATGAAAGATTTCCAATAACATTGAGGAAACCTGCTGACTCATACTATCTTGTGAGTTAGGCTGTATAGAAATATTTGTAAATAATAAATGAAAATACTGAACAAAACCAATATTTCAAAATAATCTTTGAAAATGACTGCATTAATTGGTTTAACTGCATTTCTCTAACAAACTCATGAGTGAGAAATGGAGTCAGAAGCTGCTATGGTTCTCTTGAGCAGAAAGCCTGTTTATATTTCTGCTAAATGTTTGGTGCTGGAAGATGATAGTGAACATGAACAAGAAATGTTGTATTTATTCCATCACTATCTCATGACTTCAGGAGTGTAAATTATTTCCAGTCATATGTTTCTAGTCAAACTTGTGCAGATGTTACTTTAGTTTGTTGCAAAGAATAAGGCCATTTTACAAGCTAGAAGTTTGGAGAAATGCTATCTTACAAAGCTAATATCAAGATAGGGAATAAGATTTATGATGTGATGACAATTATCACACTAGGAGAGGGAGAGGGAGAGGGAGAGGAGAGAGAGAGAGAGAGAGGCCTACTATGAAGTCAATTTTTCTGAAATACTGTCAGGTTTATTGTTCTTTCTTGTATCTGATTTTTTTTTTTTATGTAGATGAAAAATCCTTGCAGATTAGTGGCCTATTGTGATACTTGAATCCGGTATTTTGCTTGTGTATGCGTGCATATGTGTGAATGCATATATGTGTTTAAAGTCAATTTTTTGTTTCTACTTTTATTTTATTAAAAAAACATTTTTAAAAACTCCCAAAAAGACTTCTAAAAAAAGCAAATGGAGAAAAAAACATAAAGAAGACATTTAAAAAGTACATTAAAAAAGAAAAAAACTAACACATTTATACATATAATCCCTCCCTAGTATTAATACAATACTACAATATAAGTTTCCCACCACTTGCAAAACAGGCCTCAAAAATGTTCAAACTACTAAATATATTTGCAAATTATTAGCCTGTCACCTGTATACAATATTGACAAAATAATTAATAAGAAAAACAATAATAATAAAGAAGGCAAGATTAAAGTTTCAAGAAGAGATTGGCCTGCCATTTGTCAGAAATGGTGTAGGGTCTCCTGCTTGGGGAGGGGGGGGTTGGACTAGATGACCTACAAGATCCCTTCCAACTCTGATTATCTGTTATCTGTTAAAGTGTCAAACCCCTCTGCTAACAAATGGTTATTGTAATCAACTTATAGAAAATTTACCATGTTTAAATGTTAAAAGTTGTTTTGACAAGGCAAATTAAGCCGTAGAAACTATCTAGCAAGTACAAAAGGAACCGTTTGCTGCAGAATCTTCAATTTTTCTCTGTTAAGAAGCTTCACCATAGGGTTTTGCAATGCTCTTTATATCATGTTTGATGCTGGTCTTTGGCCATAATAAACTCTAAGTTTAAAAAAATAAAGATTAGTTTCATTCATTCACCGAGACTAGAACCAGAAAACCATCTACAGTTCCAAAATACAGGACCTAACTTTTATGGAGATATGGAAACCATGACTAGAGAATTCTTTCCTTTATTCTGGTGCTCTGCTCTATCCTTTATGGGAGAAACTACTGCTCTGTTTAATTTGCAAACTCAGAATCCAAGTGCAGTTTCTGGCATTTGTAGATTGAGAAAATCAGGTAGTATAAATCAGATACCGTGTAACTGTCTTGACATCATCATCAGCTGGGATTTTCAGATCTGGACTGCTAAAATCTAGACTACTGCAGGATAGCAGGAAAGAGTGAGTTTTTTTGTATGCCTTTGTTGCCATCTACTAGTCATCTGAATAATCTTCCCTGGCATTCCCATCAATTTATATTTAATACATTTTCAAATTCAGAAATAGTTTATGAGTAGCTACTAAGGTCCTTGGCCACATCTTTTGGCAGTGATTTTTTTCAAGAAAAAATATTACGTGACAAATCACATTAGCTGAAAAGAGTGATTTGAATAATTCTTCAATTAAGGATAGTCTTCTTCAAATTATTTGGAGGGTTACCTTTGTTAAAACAGGATTTTTTGACAGATTACCTTAATCTAAAGAAAAGCCTTTCGCAGTTGTTCTATTGAATCTGGATGCCCAACAGCCTTTTATCCTTAAAATGCACATTTTATTAGTAATTTCATTCTATTTTTGTTTTCCCTTTCCATTTTATAAATTCTTATTATTAATGTATTTTTATTATATCTTAAGGAAATGTGTATTTTATTTCATTAATTCCATGCATTTAGTTTGATCACTGACTTTAGTTCTAATATTTCAAGAAGCAACACAAACCCTTTCCAGTGGGAGAAGAGTGCCTGACAATCTGATAAAGAATAAAATATGCTTCTATTCTATTTTCATGTATCTGGGTATGTTGTATCAGTCCTTTGATGCAACAGCTTAAAAAAATAATTCAAATGAAACTATGTGTGCCATTAGTGAGACCACAGTGTATCTGGGATTAACACCCTCTGGAAAGTTGCGTACATGGATATCTGTTTCCTTATATTTTGTTGCCTTCCCTGAATATGGCTCTATGATTAATTCAGAAAGACATTTGTCAAGCAAAGCAAGTTTGCAGCAGCACAGCTGAGCATATAGAATAAAAGATCAGAGGTCTCTAATCTCCTTTCCCAAAATCTTTTATTTTTGTTTTAAATACTTTTTATTCAAGGTTTTACAAAGAACATAAAACATAACACAAACTAAAAACAGTGAGAGAAAACAAAGAAAGACAAAAATGCAGAAAGAGAATGAAAAGAAATAGCAAAAGGAAATTTCTAATTTTTTCTGCAGAAAATAGAAGTATATTTACAATATTAATTCTTTTCATGATTACAAAAAAAACCCTCACTTTTTTCTATTGCCCAGTTTTTTTTTCTAATCATCAAAACCATAAATCCAGAGTGCATTTTTTCTGCTTCTTTCCCAGAATTCTTTGGGTCGACACACTTTGGCCTTGAAAAGTGGCTGGCAGTTATTATTGCTATTGCCCATTTTCCTAGGGATGCCTTTACTTGGCATCTTCCCTGTTAACTCTGCCGGGTGAAATATATTGGATCCCCACAGCTGTGTAACATACAAGTAAAAGCAAATAAAAGAAGAAAAAGATAGAAATAATTACATCCATTCTATGGCGCCACCTCCTGGCCTTCTTGTTTCAAGGTGTGGTAATTATCACCCACTCCTTTGTGGGGAGGAGGGAAATCAATCATGTAGAGAATAATTAGAAGATCAAATTTATTAAAAGAAGGAAAAGAAGAAATGTAAAAAAATCTTTTTAAACTTTAGCCATGTGCAAAACAATCAGTGATAGAGGAGATAGAAATAAAGAACCATTATCCAATATAAATAAAAAGAAGATTCTGATCAGATCATCAGATGCTTTTAGAAACATCTGAATAAGTATATAACAGAATATAACCTTTGCACCTTAATGAGCTATTGGTGGTGGAGGAAGGAGGGGAGAGAAGCAAACAGGGCCTGATAACCTGTCTGCTACCTGTGCTGAGTAAATACCTGATTGAAAGGGAGCGGATGTTGATGCAGGACTACAAAGTAACTGACTCTTGGTATCTTCCTCCACCCTCTTTGCCTCCTTTGATGCTTTCTCTCTTCTAGTTCAACAGATGCCACCCAGACCTGCTGTTTGTTTTCCCATTTGTGCCGGAGCAGGAAGCTGAGTTGCCAAACAATGGGCAGGCTTGCTGATGACTGAAAAAAGAAAGGGGAAAAGATTTATTGCTGTGGGTGGGTTGGCCAAGAGACATGCGTTCATTGCTTTAGAAGCTGCCACCATTGTCATGACTTTTCAACAGCCATGAAGACAAGTTCAGGCAAAATGGTGGTCAGGCTGTGGGTGGGGAAATTGCCCTAATGATAGATAAGGAAAGGGGGGGAGTGTGGGCTGGAGGAAGAGAACAAAACAAGGATGTTCAGACGCTCATACTATTCTGTCACTAGGATTTCCTGTCACTAAAATAATGCCCGTTAACGGAAGAACCTTAATTGGGTCTGAAAGCTCATGTTGACATAATTGGTGTATTTGGGGAAGTTCTGCAGGCCACTCTGTATGAACAAAGAAATTGTTCAGCAAAGAAACAGCATTTTAACTGACAGTACTTTTTTAAAGGCAGCTGAAGAAATGGAAGGGTTAAGTTTTCTCGCTTGGTGAACAGATAATCTTATTTCACATTCATTTATGTTCACAAAATGTTGGAGTATCCCTGGATGGAACAGAACTCTTCTGCTACTGACCTGTATATTTTTATTGGCTACTTGGATATAGTAAAGTAAATCAATCTTCTTTGGCCAATGTGCTTTTTTGTTACCCCAGTTAAAGCAATGAAGGCTATGCTGTGAAATAATTTTAACTTATGGATACAACTGGGACCAAAATTTCTGCCACTAAGTGAAGTGATTGTTAAGTGAGTTGTGTCTGATTTTGCAATCCTGTTTTGCCATGGTTAAGCAAATTATTGGCATTGTAAAGTGAAACAGTAAATTGTTAAGTGAATCCAGCTTCACCCATTGGCTTTAGTTTTTGGATGTTGGCTGAGAGGATGGCAAATGGTGGGAAGCTGCAATCATCCTGCATACATGCTGGTTGCCAGGTGCCTGAATTTTGACCTGTGACCACTGGGATACTAGTATGATGGTCGTAAATGTGAGAACAGGTTGTAAATCACTTTTCTCACTGTTGTTGTAAGGTTGAACAGTTACTAAATGAATGGTTGTAAGTTGAGGAGTCTGTATTTTATGAATCAAAATACCAAAATACCATTTCAGCGGGAGAGAGTTGCCAGACCTTTTCTCAATATAAATCATTCTGGAATGTTTTGATCTGGGCTATTTTATACTTCTGAGTGAGTAATTGACTTCTACTAGAATTAGATATGCATGCTTTTTAATGCTTTTTATGCTTTTTAATGCTTTTTTATGCTTTTTAATGCTTGAGCAAGGAAAAAAAGACCTCTTCTTATTTTGGCAGCATCTGAGGGAAATATGATGTTTAAAAGGCTCTCTCTCACTGTTGAAGCAGGTGTCATAGGATGACATAGTTTTCCCTCTTCATGTCAATTGCTCTGCTATAATGCCTTCTTACAAGACTGAATGGTCTGAAAACCATTTTCATGAACGTTTCAGGCTACAACCGGCCTTGTTCTTGAGAATGACTTCCCATTTGCCTCAGTTTTCCTATATACTTGGTTCCCCGTTTTCCATTTTGAAATTCATCACAAAGGAGAAAAGCTCTGATCTCCAGCATGCAATGTTTGCGGGCAGTTGCTTCTTTCAAGATGTTGCTACTTCATTTTGTAAGTGCTTTTGGAAACTGCTGCGCGTAACCTAAGGCTTTGGAGGAACTTGATGGAGTTCTGTGAAAGACCCAGAAGGAGAAAAAAAAAGTCATTTGAATACAATCAATTTTCTGTCACTAGGGCAGCATTTCTCAACCTCAACTGTTTTAAAATGTGTGGATTATGTCCCAGAAGTCCCCAGTTATTATCATAGTAAAGCATATTAAAAGATAAATCTTCCCACAGGAAAGTTTGCAGTTCAAATAGCATTATGAGGGAAAAAATTAAGTTATTTAATGATGCAAATTTGAGAGATGAGGTGAACTGAAACTACGACTGGATTTTTGCAGCTTTCAAAAAAGTATTTAGATTTTTATCTTAAAAAGTGAAGATAATTATATATAAACAGTATCAATATAGAATATAGAAACAGTCAATGGTAACTATTGCATACTGTTGGAATTTACTTGATAGAAACTCTTGACTAACTAATCAACTAACTTTGCATACATTTTTCTGCTGATTTCGTATAGTTTTTTAATCGGCATTACTTGCAAAAGTTCAGCATAAGAGTTCTTTTTTGTGGTGTAGAGCCTTTTTTTTTCTAATAAACTCTGCCATTGTTAAATGCCTGGATTCCTCCATCTGGAATCTATTCATCTGTAACACCTACTAGATAATGTTGGAAAACCTTAGCTGACAAGTTGGACATGAAACCCAAATACCATATGGGGGTACTTCTACTTTTTGATCCACATGAAAATCAAATACTGTAGTGTTTCCAGAAATTTTCAATTTATTTCCTAATACTTCAAAGCCAGATCAAACTTTCGAAGGAAACTCATTCGTTATATAGCCACAACACCAGAATCTGAGATGGGTTTAAAATGAATTGGATATCCCAACTTCCACCACTTCTGATAATGACATTGCCCTACTAAAAAAAAGGGAAAAAATGCCCACTTCTGGCTAAGATTTAGTTCTCTATGGTTCCATGAAGGAAAGCAATGTAACAGGTAGTTGCAGTGAGTGATATTTGATTGATTATATGCCACCAAGTTGTTTTTGATTCTTGGCACCCACAAAGATTGAAGATAATATAATTGGGGTCAGAAACATCAAAGAGAGCAACTGACCCAGGCCCCTTAGAAAACAAATATTGCTCTAGGCCACACCCTGTCATGCAACCTTTACAGTCATATCAAAGTTGAAAATGTGTAAGCTTCATGCCTTATACCGCTAATTTTCAGTGATATGCCTTCTGAGAATGGGTTCCACATTGACTCATCTTTCACATTGACTAATCCACAGGTGCCATCGAAATATACCATGAGAAGACTTGTTATCACCTGTTAAGCATGCAGAGTTGTAAACATCTGCAAAATTTTCCTGCAGCCTCCTTACTCTCTATTTTGGTTATGTATTTAAGGCATGAAACATGAAGGCAGTCGTAACTGTTTGAAATCTACCCTCCCCATCACTTTGGGCTCTGTCAATAAATACTGGGGTTATTGCTGTTTTCACCAGACTGCTCTTTGCCAATCTACCTCAAAGGTTGGCAAGGAATTAAAGGTATAGCCCTACGAAGCTCTGGAGAATGGACAATTTGCTTCTGTACAGTACATTTCTGTGAAGTTCCAGAAACCATGTTGGAAGCCTCATATCTCAGGTTTTTAGAAATAGTTGCAGAAAGTTGTCCTATTTCAGGACTGTCAAACTCCCAGCCCTCGGGCCATGCTGTCCACACCCAAACCCAGTTTAGCAAAGCGGGGGGCGGGGCCTGATATGTCATGTGATGTTGCCATGATGACGTGAGTTCAACACCCCTGGCTTATTCTCTTCAAGAGCCAATCAAAATCTGCTTTTTCTGCAATTGTTAAAATGCCCTCAAATAACTTTTCTTGATGCTCCTTAGTTATTTTGCAATTGGCGCTTCATGGAAAAGCTGGTATTCCAGATCTGCTGAGTCCTGCATGACCATAACAACCTTTAATTGTTCGTAATAATCACAAACTGAGCCAACTGTGATGTATTGAATTCATCTTGGGCTGAAATAACTGAATTGTCAGGTGTATTCAATAAGTATGCAAACAGGATCACAGGATGAAACATCTGATGAACCTCACAAGGTCATCCTGGCATCAGGCAGATAAACAGAGAGAGGAACTTGCTTGAGCCAATTAACAACCATGAGAGGGTGGCAATGTATTCCAGATTAATGATTCTGTTTTATAATCTTCAATATGCCTAGTTGTCAACCCTTTGAAGTAGTCTAAACAGAAAGCACCATCTGACAACCAAGCAAAGCTCCAAACCAAAGAGGAAGCAACTATAGGAGCTAATTCTACTTTATTGTAAGGTTATGTTAACACAATCTTGTAAATTGTAAGGTTTGAATCTCCTGCCACTACTAGAGACCTGGTTGTGGAATTTGAACTTTGTGGAATAATTTGGGAAAAATAAAGTTTCATTATAGATTTACAACACATTTTTGCATTTCAGAACAAGTCAATATAACTAGACTCAGGCGATTATATCAACATAGGAAATTTAGTCAAATAATTCAAATGCTAAGAACAGAGGTGTCCAACCTTGACAACTTTAAGACTGGTGGTCTTCAAATCCCAACATTCTCCAGACAACCATTGAAGTCCATAAATGTTAAGGTTGGATACCCCTGGTTTAGGACTTTTTAAAAAAGCAAAAACAAATCATTAAAAAATTTACTGAAGGCAAGTTTTAATCCTGCTAAATCTACTGTAGATGGCACATCATAGAATATTTGAAAATAGATTAGGTGGAGGATTCAGGACATAACATTTATAGGAATAGTGGAAAGCTATCATCTGTTAATTCGCAATTTATGTACAAACAGAATTTTGTACTTAATGATTCTTTGTCTTATACATATTACAAACATAAATGCTAAATTTGTGATAGTTCATATTTTGAAAATATGTTATTTAATTTGTAAAATGTTTTTATTAATATGATAGATTTTGAGGTTGAATTTGCAGTGGTGAAAAAAAAATTAAGGAAAAACCCATCTTGGAACCCATTCTTTTTAATCTTAGGTGGGGAAAAGATCACCTCTAGTGATCTGATGCGGGACTTGTGTGTATCCAATAAGGAATTTAAACATTTGTCTAGACTAGGTCATTTGCCTGGTTAAGTGGAGGTAGAAAAGCAGGTAGAAAAAGACTGCATGGTAGCCAGCTACTGAGTAAGTGATCACTAGATGGCAGAAGTGTGATATAGAAAATGTTTACTCTTGGCTGCCATCTAATGGTAGATTATGTCTGCATATCTAATCTGCAACCCAGACTGGGTGGCCTCCACTTCTAATATAACCTACCGGTGCTATCCAGATACCCTGAGCCACCACCGCTGCCATTCTCTCCTGAATTCACCAAAACATGCCTGCTTCCATAAAGCTAGCCACTAGCTCTTCCAATGATAACTGATATTAAGATGGGAACCCCAGTTTGAGAAATTTGCCTTGGGAACCCTGAATCAGATAAAGCTTATATGACATAATCATCCTGCCTAATTCGTGGAATTTATCTTGGGTTCAGATGATCATCCGTTTGGATACTTCCTTCTTTTTTACCATTTTCTTATCATTTGTGTTTTCAAAGAATATCCACTAGGAAGAGAAAAAAATTGCCCCCGATGGTGCTTGAAACTTTTCATTTGGAAACATCTAGCAGCAGCCATTTCTCCAATATCAACATGCTTCCTTCCTTCCTTCACTTTTCTAGAAATGCAGAAAATATTGGCCTGCTATATTGCAGAGAGCTTTACACCATCTTTTGTTTTCTCAGCCTAATTTGTGACGTCTGTTTGTGATCGTTGCATATCCTGCAAGAGAGTCCCTCTCTTCCCAATCTTATTTAACAAGGGGAGTTGAGGTGTCTGTCTGTTGGATTGGGAGAGGAATATATTCCTTCCATGGGTGGGATTCTACCAGTTCGGACCAGATCGGGTGAACCCCTTGTTCCCATGTTCAGCTCGCTCCGAACCAGTTCGCTGCAATGAGGAAGTGGGCCCGCCCGCCTGACCCTGCTCTTTCCTTTGCTTTATGCCTTTGTTTAGAGCATAGCTGATTTGCGTGGCAGAGCGGTTTTCCATGCCTCAGCTGTTTTCTTCACAGAGGCTGCAGTTGAAGGTAAGTATGGGCTTGCCTTTTTAAAGTGCAAAGAGTGCGTGCGGAGTGTGCATTTGGCACGAATGCACGCGATCACTAAACCAGTTGTTATACAGGTGGAATCCCACTCCTGATTCCTTCCATTATAAAAACGGATGTCTGAATGGAGCCCAAAGAAGGAAAATGAAAAACATCCCCAAAATCTTCTCAGCTGGAGATTTCTCTGTCTCACAGGACCATTAAGAGCAGCAGGAGCAGAAATAGAAAGAATTGTAGATTTTATTTCATGTGCTTTAAAATAATATTATAGTACCTTTGCTTGCAGTGGTTTATGTTGCTTGTAAACCACTCCAAATCACACATAATGTGACAAATCTGTCATCAGCTTTCTGATTTGTTTCAAATTAATTAATTAATTAATTATTTTTACATGCTTCTAATTTATGCTCAATATTCCAAGAGAAAGATTAGAGAGAATTCTGATACATAGGAGTCAAAGAGTATCACTTTTTCATTTTTGCCTCACTTATAATGGGAGTGAGAAACCTGTTGATTTCCAGACACTACTCAAACATAATTTTTATCATTTCCAGCCAATATTCTCCTTTTGATTCATTATCAGAGGAACATAGAATTCTCATTCTGTTTTAGGAAAGTTTAGCTTGACGCACCATCCATCGTTACATGGCCTCTTATTTTAGATCTTTCTTATGATGGAAAAAAAAGGTTCAGATTTATCCCTTAAGAAGAAAGGTTCTGAAGGCATTATCACACGTGAAACTTAAATCAGTCAGAAATATAAAAAAAACCAATCTGACTAATATTGACTGGAATAGTTGTTCTGTTTTCCTTTTGTTTTCACACTAATAACATGAGGCAGGTGGGTATGAAGTGCTATGAGTGCACATGACTGAAGTTGTTATTTAGAATGTTATATTTGTTTATGAGCTACAAAAAAAAAAACATGGCTTTTGATGCAGGAAATGAACATTGAGAGGTAACTGTAGCATAGCTCCTGGTAACCTAAGAAAAATATATTTCTTAATATGAAGTAGAAAACTGTCAGAGGACTTTTCAAACCAGTGAGAGAATGTACTTTTGGCAAAGAAGAAAAAAAGTAATTATAACTAAAAGCAGAGATAAAACAGTGTGTTTATGAGAGGCGGATGACTTCAAAGCCCTTGAATTAAGGAGCCCCTTAAGGGACAAATGGATTATGAGGTCTAACTCTGAATCACACGATTCAAATTTCCAAGATCTTTGTCTTACTTTCCAGTGTATACAAGTTGGGAATTTGTGCTTTCTCTGTGGCCACCCATGTCCTGGAAGTCCGTAGAGACCAGAACCTGCTGCCCTCCTGCCCCGCTTGGCTTTTTCAGGAGGCCACAGGGCAGAGGGATTTGTAATTCCATTCAGTATTTTTTTAATGGAATTGTTCCCTAAGGCATCTGTTTATATGTTATTATATTTCTCTTTTAATCCACATTTTAATCCTAGAGTTACTTAGTTCCAAGGATGACTAGAAAATTGATTAAATAAATTAATCTTTAAAGCAGGTAGACATGAGGGTCTAGATGGATGACTTCAGAAGTACTGATCGACTTCAGATGTGTCCCCTTGTCTTTTTACTGATGCACCAGTAATGGATGAAGGTCAAAGAAGCAGAAATTCCATATCTCTTTCTTGGTTCCAAAATTGTAATGGAATATGGATTAGAAGCATTTGTAGGCCAAATTTAAACCATGGGCCCAAGATTTCCCACACTTGACTAAAACTGACTTGAAGAGTGTGATATCAATAGCAATAGCACTTAAACTTATATATTGCTTCACAGTGCTTTACAGCCCTTTCTAAGCAGTTTACAGAGTCAGCATATTGCCCCCAACAATCTGGGCCCTCATTTAACCAACCTCAGAAGGATGGAAGGTTGAGTCTGGTGAGATTAGAACTGCCAAGCTGTTGGTAATTGGCAGTCAGCAGAAGTAGCCTAACCACTGCGCCACCACAGCTGTAATACAGCTGATCTAGTCATTCTGGATCATTCAGCCCACTAATTCCCTGTTTTTATTACTGTACATTACTGTGATAGTGAAATCAATGGAATGATTCTGCTACAGTGAAGAAGCATATAACATTCCATCAGAATATGTTCAAATCCAGATTGCATTATCTGTTCTGTAATTAATTTCACTGATTTTAAGGGTTATGTGTTATTGGTTGTTTTAGCATCGCTGTTCATCATTCGGGATTATATCTATAAAAGAAACAAAATAAGAAAGACTTATCTAAGGTTCATAACTGAAACTGTGACTGTGCGGGAATAAAAGAATAAAAGAGCAACAAGAAAATACACAAACGGAGAGAGTGACTGTGCAATTTGGAATGAGGACATTTTGAATTAAGACCTGATGTAAGACAATTAACAAAAAAAAATCACTGGATCTGGTTTAATAGATATTGGTAAGATACAAATCTATTTAAGTGATGTTGGTAGAATATTAATTTGATAGAGGTAAATATACTAGAAATTTGTATATAGAATATTGCTTAATGCTGATTGAATTTTTTGGATTAATTGTATAATTGTTGGAAAGTGATTCTATAAACATATGAATTAGATGGTCAAAGAATAATTATATAGTATTATTATAGTATTATTATTATTATTCTCATTTTATTGTTCTACTGATAAATTATACTAACCAATCTTTGTTTAAAAGTACTATATAAGAAATCTAAGGGGGGTGGGGAGAAAAAATTAGAATTACTTACTTTGATTAAATATATATCCTTAAAGAAAAAGATAAATTCACATATTTAAATATATTAATGAGCTGGGTGCTTTAACTATTTACAATATTTTCATGATTACATAGATTTGGAGTTTTTCTGGTTAAACATATTAGTATTTACTTACTTGCATACAATAGTGGATTAATTAAATATATATTGGATTAATATTTAACTCTCTAAACCTTAGAATATTTGACCACTTAAGAAATTCAAATAAGATCTGTCTGGGACTACCTATAATAGAAAATTTTTATTTAACAATATATGTATAAATACGTGTATGGTATTTAAAGGAGAAGACAATATAATTTTACTAGGATAGCTGATGGTAGATTGGAGAGAGCTTTTACAAATAGTTAAAATGGCAACAATAACTACAAATGTAAAATCAGGGTAGAAACCTACAACAGCGACATCTTCACCTCTGGGAGAGAGATCGATTGACGCAATATTATTGGTGGAAAAGACAAGTTCCGCCCAAAGTTTGCAGGCAGTACAGTCAACACTTGTCATGATGCAAGAAATGATGGTAAAAACCCATGAACTGATAATGAGGAATCACAAAGATATGAAGTTAGAAATCAGAATGGAAATAGGAGGAGTGAAGAATGTGATACAAAATTTAGATAATAAAATCAGAAAGATCTAGGAGACAATGACAAAAAATGAACAAAAATTAAACATAGTAGAGGCAAGAACTGAGGTGGTGGAAAAGAGATTAGAGGAATTGGAACAAAATTGGAAAGTTTTATCTTGTGAACTTTGGGATTCTGTGGTGCATATAGAATTAGAAAAAGCATCATTTTATTTGAGATTCCAGAATGTTGTTGAAGATAAAAAGAAAGATCTATGTGAAATAATGGTGAATTTGATAGCAACAGCCCTACAGAAAGACAAACAGGAAATTGAGAATGACATGGATGAGGTTTACAGAGTATACATGTATTACGCCCGAAGACACAGACTAACCCGAGAAGTCCACATCCGATTCACGAGAAAGATGATACAAGACATGCTATACGGCAAGACCAGAGATGAGCCACCGATATATAAAGATCATGAAGTGGTAACGTTGAAGCAAATACCTAGGAGAGTTAGGGAGCAAAGAAGGGTCTACCAGTTTTTGTCATCTCAGTTAATTAAAAATGGTATATCGTTCAGATGGCTCACCCCAGAAGGGCTCCTACTAGCATGGCAGGATAAAAAATATAAAATCGATACAATAGAGAAAGCACATCAATTTCGTGAACAATATCTGGGACCTGAAGAAGAATGTGAAAGTGGAGAAGATTTAAATACAAGAAGTCAGGAAGAACAACTATCTGAAGAGAAAGAACCTGTACCACAGTCAGAATCTCAGAAACCTAGCGAAGATGAGGACAACAAACCAAGCACAAGAGAACCCAGAACAAGGAAAGAAACAAAAAACGCTCTACACAGACAGTAATATGAGCAGAGAAATTACCTTATTCTCAGTTAATATCAATGGTTTAAATTCAACATCAAAAAGAAAACAGTCATTTGAAAAACTTAAAAAGCAAAATGCAGATATAACTTGTATAGAAGAGGTACACATCATAGATAAACAGGCAGACCTGCTAAAGGATACTGATTTGGGAAAAATGCATTGGGTTCTTTCAAATCAAAGAAAAAGGGGTATTGTGGTATATATAAAAGATTGGCTGCAACACAAACAGGTATATAAGGATGATGATGGAAGAATGTAATTTATAGAAATAATATTAAACCAGAAAAAGACCTTGTTAGTTACAGTATATGCCCCGAATGTAAGCCAAAAAGAATTTTATAATAAACTCCATCATAAGATAGTAGAAAATGAATATACAAATGTATGTATTGTAGGAGATTTAAATGCTGTTTCAGACAAGGATAAAGACTATAAAAGTTCCCAAAAAAAATAAAAATAAAAGGAGATTATTCCCATCATCTTTTAATAATATAGTAAGGGAATTAAACTTGAAGGATGTGTGGAGAGAACTATATCCAACCAAAAGGCAATATACTTTATTTTCCAATCCCCATCATTCTTGGTCTAGAATAGATCAGATTTGGATGGAACCAGGCTTAATGGAAAACATTAAAAATATAGAGATTTTGCCAAATGTATGGGCTGATCATAACCCTATTCAAATTAAATGGAAAGGAAAGAGAACGATTGGAAGATGGACATTTAATAATAGTATATTAAAAAATAATGACTATATTAAAATGGTGAGAAAAGAATTGAAAATATTTTTTGAAATAAATAAGAGAGAGCATACGTCTCTTCAAAATCTCTGGGATATAACAAAAGCCTATGTGAGAGGTTTAACTATTGTCTATAGTATTAAAAAAAATAAAGAAAAAAGACAACAACAAAATGTGTGGAGAGAGAAGCTTAAAGATTTAGAAGTAAGTAGACAAGTTGATCCAAATAATCAAAATACTAGTAAAGAAATAGATTTGGTAAAACATAAGATAAACTTAAGTATGCAAGAAGACCTGGCCTGAAAAGTTAAATAAGCAAAACAAAATTATTTTGAAAATGCAAACAAGCCAGGGAGATGGTTAGCCCATAAAATAAAAAAAGAACAAGGAAAAAGAACGATTGTAGCTCTCCAAGACCAAGAAGGGAAAGTATGTACCCCGGCTAAGGAAAAGAAAGGTATTGCCAAGGACTTTTTTACAAATCTATACAATCAAGAAGAAATACCAGAACAACTTATTAACCAATATTTGAAGGAAATTTTTTTACCAGAAATTACGGATGAAGAGAAATGTATATTAAATAATAAAATATCCACAGAAGAAATTAGAAAGTCAATTGGAAAAACCAAATAACACATCCAAATGTCTTAGATTTTGACAATATTGTAAGATATAAAGATTCATTACATCAAAATGGAGAGTTAAAGGCTAGGAATCAAATACAAATTCTAGGAAAAGAGATACCATGGTGGCTCTATGCACAGATACAATCACATTACAAAAAAGATAAAGAACAATTTGGCTTTAACATGACCTAGATAAATTTAGATAAAATTTGGCAAGTAGAGGAAAGGAAGATGATTAGTAAAATATATAAATATCTATTGGATTATAAACTAAAAGAAGAAACAGTCAGGGAGTGTATGATAATTTGGGCAAAAAATGTGGGCCACAGTATTGAATTAGACAAGTGGGAACATATTTGGGAAACAAACTATAAATTAACTATGTCAGCCTCGTATAAAGAGAACCTCTATAAAATGGTGTATCGTTGGCACTTGCCACCCACGAGACTGGCTAAGATGTTCCCGAATCTCCCCCCAAACTGCTGGGAGTGTAACTGTGTCCTGGGAACATATTTTCATGTGTGGTGGACCTGCCCATTTGCACAAAAGTTTTGGAAAAATATCAAAAATTGGATTTTAAATATAACTAAACAAGAAGTAAAACTTGAACCCGAAACTTTCTTGCTGGGTGTGATAGAATCAAAAATGGGGAAAAATACCAGTGTTTAATTTTACACATTATAACGGCAGCTAGAATAAGTTATGCACAAAATTGGAAAATGTCTATCACCCCTTCAGAGGAGATGGTCATCAAAAAAATTCACGAGTGTGCAGAGATGGATAGCCTAACTAAACTACTAAAAAATAACCAAGATAGTGATTACTATAAAACATGGAATTGCTGGTATGAATGGTTAAAGAAAAGCCAATATTTGACAACTGGATAAGTTATAGAGTTATTGAAGACGTGTGTTTAATCATAAAGCATTTTGTGAAATTAAAACATTGAAAGAACGAGGAAGGTATTGTAACAAGGCAGATCACATCATTGTTAAAAAATGTTTAACAATGTTAAAAAAATGTATTACCATTGCTCAACTTTTGCTGCAAAATGTATACATGTATATATATATCTGTTTATATGTTTGTTTGTTTTTTAAATGTTTAAATGTATGATTCTTAAATAAACTTTATTTTTTTAAAAAAAGAAACAATATGGACAAAACAGTTTATTACTTTGTTCATCATGATCTCAGCATCCTCATTGCATTCTACTCTAATTTAGCCCAACAGAATATATTTAAGACTCTTTGGAGGCTCATTGCTATATTTGGAAGAACTGTTGACAAAAACATTTGTATCTCCTGCAAGTTGGAGGCCATAGATTCTATTATTTATTTTATGTACACAGAATGTTCTATGGGAGGATTTTCACACTTTACTTTGTAGTAGATAATGTCTTTTGAGGAGCACAACTTCCTCAATCATATATGTACATCTATCTGTAATTGCTGATAAATATCAGACAGAAAGAAGAATATTAACTAGCCAGTCAAGACTCTTGACTGTTTTCTACAAGAAGATAATTAATACTTTTACAAGAAAAATGGCACCTTGAAATGTAATGTCTACAAAACAAATACTCCTCAAATTGTAATCTACTGAATAAAATATCTCTTGTTTAAGCAAAATGCTGAAGTAAACCAGCAACTTTAGGCATTCGTAGATTAATTAGCCAGAGTTAACATAGAATTTACCTTGGTTCTGATAGGTGAATAACACCAGGAGGAAGATGGAAAGCATAATTTTATTATTAATGGCATTCAATTCATTGCCTATGATATCTGCCTGGATAAACCATGAATTAATAAGCATGAGTCATAGCACCTCTATTTGACTGCTACTTATAACAGTCCTATGACTACTATGTAGTTGGGTCTTGCAAGCTCTCTTTTGTCCTTAGTAATCTTTTTTGTCTGAGCCAAACACTTGGGGGAAGTTTAATAGGTTTGAGGTTGATGTTATCAATCTATGCATGGCCCCACTATGTATTCACCAGTACACAAATGTTACTTATCATCATTTAAGATATGAGTTGGTGGAATTTCTGAGACTGGTAGTGATCATATGAGTACTCTTAATTGTAACAAGGTGAGTAGAAAACCTATCTGCTCAGAAAGATAGTGCTCAGGTTTACTTGAATGAGATGAAAAAACTAGATGGTCTGACCATTTTTAGAATGGTGCCTGGAAGAAGTTAGTTTCCTGGACCCATTTCAGTTGGGTTTCAAATTGTGGTTTTGTATTGTCATGCTCTTCAGTGACCTGGGATATAGCTGGGGTGGGGTTGGTGGGCCCATTTTGTGCTCGTTGATCTGTCCGAAGTTTCTGATACTGTTGATCATGGTATTTTGGCCCAGCTCCAAAGATTAAGAGTGGGCAGGCATCATTTTGTGGTGATTCTTCTTCCTTTCTGTGTGGCCAATTTCAATCAGGCAGAAGATGTTGAGCCCACGTCCCCTCTTTTGTGTAGACCACACAGTTCTACCTTCCCGTTCTTTCTATTTAATTTCCATATGGAACTGCTGAGTCAATAATCTGTTGGTTTGAGGTCAGCTGTCACTATTATACAAATAATAGTGGTACATCTGGACTTCAGGCTGTTTTCTACCTATTATAAGTACAGTATTATTTTATTGCCAGATTTACTGTGATGGATTTGCCTTGCAGCCCCTTTTGTTTTAAATTGATGAAAAGTATTATATAAATATATTAAATGAGTAATATGTTTTGTCTGTCCTGTTCCATTATTCATAACTTTTATACATGATACAAACTGAACTGGAGATCAATTTTTATGCTTCATTATTTAATGTACTGCTCATGTAATCTCATTTTGAAGCTACTTGGTGGTTTCTTTACAGTTTCCTTCCTTTTTTGCCTCACACTAAGTCAATTTTTTGTGTGAACAGTGTTATATAGACTGTTTTACAGCAGCCAAATGTCTTATGAAACAATACAAGCATTTGATGTAGTGTTTATTTAGAAGCCCAGATTAAAATGTGTAGTTTCTGTGGTTTTTTCTCCAAACCTCAAAAACTTTAACCTTAGACTGTCTACTATTGACCTCACCCCTTTCCTAAGAGGTCTGTAGGGGGCGTGCATAAGCGCAACAACGTGCCTACCATCCCTGTCCTATTGTTTCTTTTATTTTTTTTATTTTTCTTATATGTATCCATTTATTCATAACTATGTTTTTATTTATACCTATTATCTTATAAAGCAATTGACAAAAATACATAAATAAAATAAAATAAATAGTTCCTGAAGAGGCTGAATCTATGTACAGAAAATGTAGGGAAATTATTTCAAGGTTAAATGATTAATGGGGATTGCCTGAAGATAACAGATATTTTAGTTTTATTTATCTGCATTCTTTCATATCCTATTTTACTGTTCAAAACCTTCAGGTTGATTTTATAATAATATTTTTAAAATGACAAAATAGAATTGCTTCAGTTTGGGAGTCTGTAAAGCATGGAAACAGCCAAAAATAGCAATGTACAATTGCTCTAGAAATTATCCATTTGGGCATGAACCAGGCTTCTGTAGCTTATTCCATTTGGTAGGATTTCTGTTATTTAACAAGCTTGGGATTACAAAAATTTGGCTTCACATAGCATGTGAATCCAGCGTGAATTCAGATTAATAAGTACAGCCCATAAACTAGGGATAATTTTTTAATACTGCAAGGATCCTACATAAGAACTAAGAGTTTAATTTCTTTTTTCTTTTCCTTTTTTGTGTGTCTTCAAGTCAATGTTGATTTCAGATGACTTTGTAGTTTTTTCAGCTAGGTTTTTTTTAGAAGCGGTTTCCATTGCCTCCTTCACAGGACCGACAGACAGACACAGAGAGACAGAGGGGGTGGGAAGGAGAAAGGGGGAGAGAGAGGGGGAGAGAGGGGGTGAGAGGGGAGGGGTATCACCCTCTGGTTTCATGCCCAAAACAAAACTAGAACTTACAATCTCCCAGTTTTTAGCCAGGTGTCTTCACCATCACCCCAAACTGGCTGTCAAAGTTGAACTGTGGTTTACATTACACTACAACTGTTCCAAATTCTTTTTTTTTTAATGTTATATTTTTCAGGGATCTAAGCATGAATAACATCAGTGAATTGCTGCCTGGAGATTTCCATCACTTACATTTTCTGGAAGAATTGTAAGTATTACTAAACCTATATTGCCTTGACATCTTTTCAAAGGTTCTCTAAACAATACCTAAGATTGAACAAGTTATGAATGTGAGGCAGAAAAATCTGGAGACCACTCATACTGTTAACAGCAGTAAACACAACACACACACACACACACACACACACACACACGCAACTCAGTAAATTATTGTATAATTATTTAGGTAGTAAAAACTGTTTCCCTTCCTGACACTCAACACTTGTTTCTGTAGCCAATGATAATACTGTGTACTGCTCATGTAATCTTTTCTTGATGGTTTCTTTAAAGTTTCCCTCCTTTTTTTTAACTTATTGGCATAAGGGTAGAACTTTTCTACATGTTTACAGCAGGAGTGTCCAACCTTGGCAACTTTAAGACTTGTGGACTTCAACTCCCAGAATTCCCCAGCTACCTTGGGAATATTGTGTGTGCATTCTGATTGCCATATCTCATATATGATTTTGCAAAATGAAAAATGCAAATGTAAAACAAAAAAATGATATTGGCTTTTATTTAGACAATTTAAACAAGATGGAATATATAATTTGAATTTGTGAAAAACCATTAAATCAGGTTGGTCTTTGGCTGCAGCAAGTATGGTAATTCATAAATCATAGGTTTATGAACCCATGAAAATAAGATACATTTTGACAAAAATGTTAATTCCAGTTTTACAGAAATACATGTAAACGTAATTTCTTGTCACTTCTAATCAAGAGTTTCAAAATGTCATTATTTGTAACAAAAGTAACAATTGATTTTGTTGAAAGACAGTGTTTGAAATTAAGGAGTTTAATCGTATCATTAATTTTTTTGTGGCAGATTCAGACAGATCATCATGATGTTGTGTTTATTATATAACAAAGTTCCGTTTGACCATTGCTAACTCTTTCAAAAGAATTAAAAGAAGTTGTGATGAAACTGACGTTGAATTGATTTATCTAACTGGTCACAATATTTAGTTCATCACTGGTTAAACATATACATTAAGAACTGGCATTTTAATGCTAATTCATAATGGATTCCCCATTCGTTCCTATTTAGGGTAAATAGCAATCTTTGTCTATACAGTTATAAACATGAACATCTGCTATTTTGTCCTAACAATATGTTGAGATCCCTGATCATTAGGTCTTCCAGAGCTTGCAAAATTTAAGGCTACCATCAGATGATAGCAAAGAAATACTTACAACCCTAATTCTTTGTTGCTATCTAGTGGATGTCTGGCTTTTTGCAGCTTATATATGGTAAGTCTGATCTTCAACTGCAAGAGTTGTCTTCAACAGCAGTAAGAGAAGATAGCATATACAGTAAAAATTGCTTTTCTAATTTCTAAATCAAGATACTGAACAAAGTGACTGTTTATAGATTGTACTGGAAATGCATAAGTTATTTGAATGTAGCTTGCATAGGAGCTTGCACAGGGCTACTGCAAGCAGGTGTGCCAGTTGTATGCTACACAAATGCACCTTGACATGGAGTGGCACCAAGTGATGGGAACAGTAGTAGCCCAATGTGGCAGGGTGACAGCTTGGAAGGAGAAGCCAGTCCAGTTACTATTCTGATATTGTTTGGATTCACACTTAATTAATCCATAAAGTTCTTTCTTTTTACTTGGACTGATGTGTGAACCTATCCATTATGATTGGTCACTATGGCCAATTCAACAAATGATGATTAATATTATGTATATTTTTCACCATCAGCTGTCTGCAATTGAAGCATAGTAGGAGAATTTCTTCTTAATATTTTCATGTGAAAACCCATATTGTGTCCATTGTCCTTAGGAGATTTTGTGATGATGTATGTCACAGATACTTTATGCAGATTCTTTGGAAAGCTGATCATAGAAAAGGTGGCACGATATCCAGGGCATGCCTACTCATGACTAAGCTGCATTGTGGTCAATGAGACTTCATGCCTAATGAGGAAAACACAAAGAAAAGTTGAGACCTTGAAAGCTGATAGTAGATCTGAGCTGTAGAAATCAATTTGTTTCTTATATCAAAAGAAATATAATTTTATCACTATGATTTTGCTTTCCCCCATCTAATTAGAAACATCAGTCCAAATGAAGTTTGTTGGAATATTGAAGGTAACAAAGAAACTTAAGAATTAGACAGATGAAGATTTTGCTGATTGACAAGAAGGACTGGGAATGCAATTGGGAGGAGGGGGAACAAAACTGCTGTGCCAAAATACACAAGGCTAAACAGTGATTCATGATAAGGGAGTGGAAACCAGTGTTGACAGCTTCATCTGCTCTGTGTTTCAACATATACATAAAGCACACATCTCAAGCTCTGTCCCACAAAATAGCTAACTGGAGTTCCAGAAGTTGAAGTCCACACATCTTAAAGTTGCTAAGATTGAGAATTGCTGTACTAGAGGCTCAAAGAGCAACAATCATTCCTTGTAGAATTCATTATAAATGAAATAATTTTCCCTCTTGATTCCAAGGGCATTCACATCCTATTAAGGGAGACCTCCTTGGAAACTGAACTTTTTCCCTGTTTTCTCTTTATGTACATACATAATATACATTTAAATATCATTTCTTGGTGCGTTTCTGCTTATAGTTGCTCTTGTAAATAACATGCATTTGTATGAAAAAGTGTCTATCTTGTTTTCCAGGTATCTTTATAAATATAGATAAACATATAAGTATATGCTTATGTTCTGCTATGAATGCTATTTACAGGTGTCACTTTTCATTTCCTAATTAGTAATTTTCTTTATAGAATAGCAAATTTTTCATTCTTCCAATATCTATACCAGAATGATAGCATATCTTGCACTGCTGTTTGGCTTCCTATGAGTCATATTTCTTCTCAGCTATTATCCTAGTAGTTCTTCCAAATAGGTACTCTCACTGGATTGTATAAAATGTACAATTTCTACCACTGCATCCGTGCATTGTAGTCACATAGCTCATTTATTTTCAATGCCTGTTGTAGAAGCGAAATGTAAAGTACCTTGTAATCCTAAAATCTAAATTCACTGTAATCAATTTTAAACAATCTCTCCTCCATTAAGCTTATTTGTCCACTGAATGAAATTGATAAAATATATACAACCTTATCATTAAAAAAAATCTATTTCCCAATTTGGGAAGAAGAGGCATATATACATGTATGTACAAAAATAAATACAGATATAGATAAACCACAAAAAAGAAGTGCAATAAGCACCAATTTGGACGCACCTTTGGTGTTATCAATATTTTATTGACTCTTCCATGATAGAGAAATTATATAAAATGCAGTGATATCAATGAGTTGCCCTCTTAAAAATCCATCAAATTCTAATTAATAATGTTCTATAAAATCCATGTGTCATAGTCTGCTTTTTTATGATAAAAGGGCAATCTTATGCTGCTTACACTATTATAGACAAAAATTTTCTAAACTCCAGAGAAGAATAGAAATCTACATAACAAATAGGATTTGTATTTTTGTATGCAGGAATAGAGTGATCAGTATAACACATTTGTTAGGGGAATTCAAAAAGTGTATAAATATCAATGAATGCAAGAGGAATGCAAAAGATTCATCTGATCCAAAATAATTTCTAAGGGACATCTTAAAAGAGAAGAGATCAGTCCTGGTTGGTCCTAGACATTGAGTCTGAAGATGGATGATCTCCTTAGTAAACCATCTATAATAATATCCTTCCTGTAGTTTTTGGGGAAAAATGGTTTGTGATAATGAAATTTTTCCTAATCTTGAGAATATTACCATAGAGAGTTCCCATTTGTAACAATAAGATCTGGACTATAAATTCAAGAATTTTCTCTCATTAGTATGAGGGAGGCAGGGAGAGAAGGAAGGAAGGAAGGAAGGAAGGAAGGAAGGAAGTGGTTCTCTTCATAATGGCTCTATCTTGCTGAAAAGTATAGGAAGGCCCTTCACTCCAAGCTATCATTATATTTCCTAACAAAAGGCACTGTTAAACATTTGGCTGTATTATCTTGACCTTGTTTGTTCTGTTTATTACAGGCGCCTATCTGGAAATCAACTCTCTAAAATTCCAGAAGGAGCATTTTCTGGCCTCTACAATTTAAAAATTTTGTAAGTGACAATTTCTTCTAACTGCTATTACTTTACTGGTTTTTAA